>NC_065408.1:12416857-12724377 GCF_024362695.1 Pectinophora gossypiella | reverse complement strand
TAGGTATGCTCTCTCTACCAGTTGCAATGCCCTTACCAGGTCCATATTGTTACTGTAATAATTAAGTACTTCCTTTATTTTTATAACACCACATTTTGTACGAACACATAGTCGCAATAAAACATTTCTATTTCTATTAAAATTTAAATGTTTAAATAAGAACTTGTTTTGCAGTAGCAGTGATCTCTTTTGCAGTAGCAGTAGATCTATTAAATCACTGCTTGCCAGTGGTCATTGCAGCCCCTACATAGGTACATTATTTTGTTTGGTATATTATAGTCTAAGTTTGCTTATGTTTTGTTTTTAGTTTTGTTTTATGTTTTTTCTTTTGTTTATATAATTATTATGTAGTGTTCTCACTTCCGTAAACTTTTTTTTACTACCTGTGGTAGCTTGTAGTTAGCTTTTATTTATTATTAACATTTTGATTGTGTAAATAATGCTGTAAGCTCCCCGAATAAAATAAAATAAAAGTAAAGAAAGACTTCAAAAACGGTTGCGTTTGTTTAACTAACACTTACTATTTTCTAGTTTACGTTAACACATAAAATATCTATTCAGCAGTTTAATAACAGAACGATATCAGTATATGTAGGTATACTAAGTAGAAAGTCATTGTCCTCACACATTACACTACGCGTGATACTCACTTAAAACATTATAAGTACCTATATACATTTGTATATTCACCGATAACTAAGTGTTCAGCAAACAACTGTATATTGTTTATTAATTTGGTTTTACGGTGTTGACATTCACAGAGTAATTTTTACTAGCGAAAATCTTCACTCATTAGTAGATTAGGTGTAATTAAAACACAAAGTGGTGCTTATTCCAGTACACACCATCTAATTTTATTTTAAGTTTTACCTGTCATTTTTTTATCCGAAAAAAATAAAAAATAAAATTAAGATGTGTCTACAGGAATCGGGGCCAGTACCAATGTTACCTTGCTTTACAAGTCAGTCGATTACATAAGATTACTAAATCTTTAAGGGGCAATGTATACGTTTTTACAATAAGATTCCCATTGACATTCAGAATTTGCCTTTCAACTGTTTTAAGACAGTAGTTAAACAAAGACTTTACAAAAAAGGTTATTATAAAGTTAGTGATTATTTAGAAGATATGAATGCATGGGATTAACTGTCTGAGAACTGATATTAGGCAGCTAAATCACTCAATTGTATACCAATATTTTATGTTTATTTTTTTTAAAAGAACGTCTGGGGCCCTGTGCCGAGGTTTTTCTTGCAGCTTCTTTTCCCCGGCTATACAGGTTGTGAGAAGTTGCAGTAGTTTTAGGCGGATGAGACGTTCGTTATGTAAAATTGACGATTCAAAGTGTAACTTAACTATGTTACCTATTGAATAAAGATATTTTTGAATTTGAATTAAAATAAATCTCATATCGCTGATTTTAACGCGGTAAGAACCCGGATTATGTGTTATAATTATGATAATAATCGCGTAAACCTCTAATAATGTATAGGTATAAGAGTTATATAAATCTTATATGTGCCTACTGTCGCTTATTTATATCTCATTCACATACCACAGCAGGTATTAGTTTAATGTTTTAGTCAATGTTGGATGGGGGATGTTTCTCTACAGTACATCATCATCATCATCATCATTGGCCTTAGACGTCTGTTTGAGACGATTTATGACGTCATTGCCTCGAAGAAATGCACTTTCTTTCATGGCTGTGCAAGCTAATCCTAGAGCGGCAAACTCTACCGCACATTCTGCAGGAGAAGTCTCCAACTAGTGGATTGTTGTCGGTTTGATGGCGTTTCATTACAGTACAGAATACCGAATGAGTATAACATTTGCGAAAAAAATAACTAAGAAGAATAAGCATCATTACATCATTAGTCCTCCATTTTGCACGACCCTTTCCGGTCCTGTGCTAACCTCCTGCATAACTTTCCCGCCGCCGATGCAATGGATCACTAATTTATAGAATTCAATTGTAAGCATAATTCTGTCTTCTAGTGGCTACTATGCTGCCCAACCTACTAGAGTTTACGGGCGCGACTTGTTTGCTTAAGCGGATTCATAGCATAAACGGTGTAACCAATGTCAAAATAACTACAAATAAATAAAACTTAAATAACACTTCAGTTTTTTAATAGAACAGTTTTAAAACATTCATTGTGTTCAAAAGTGGATGACGTTACTAATAATGAAGACTTCGCGACCTCGAAACAACGGAATAAGCCGTTTTTAATACCCGCTGATGATTGCCAACACATATTGCTTAATCAGATAAGTTGCGGATATAACAACTGATAGTACTTTACGTCGCCTTGTATAAAAAACCACGTAAGTGCCTTCTTGTAAAACAACAACAACAACAACAACAACAACAACATTTTGGTATTTTGAAAACCATTCAAGTTAACAAAACCACGCAAGAGCCAACCTACGTAGTTACAATCCCGATAAAAAATGTTGTGTTAATTTTTACTACCTTAGCATTGTCCCGTTTTTCACGTAGGTTCCGCTTACCTAACCTGAAGATTTGACAAGTCCGGTTTTTTACAGAAGCTTTCCAACCTGCGACGGAAAACCAACCAAATACCTACAGGCTAAGTCACATACCTCCGAAAATGCATTTCTCGAATTACCTGAATTGAAATTAATAGAAAGAAATCTAGGTGCATGAGCAATAAGGCCGCCTGTTGTGCTTTTCTGTATATGTTGTCCTTATCTCTGTATTTTGTGTCCATTGTGCTTAATAAAGTATTTTATCTATCTATCTATCTAGGTTTTGTTGAAGAATGTGATTTTTCAAAAGGTAATCCATCTTGAAATACTGGTTTTGCGCCAGTTAACGGACGGCAAGTGGTCTTTTCTCTTTTGATTAAATACTTCTAATTCTGCTCACCCTTGTTCAACAATATCTCTGCACAACTATGTTCTGGGGTCACTTTATCAGTTTATCTTATGTCTGAGCACACCCCGTATCATCATCACGGGCCCTCCCTATGGATGGATAGGGAGATCGGGCCTTAAACCACCACGCGGGCCCAGTGCGGATTGGTGGTTATTAACGACTGCTAATGCAGCCGGGACTAACGGCTTAACGTGCCTTCCGAAGCACGGAGGAGCTCGAGATGATTTTTTTTTGTGGTCACCCATCCTATGGCCGGCCTTTGCGAAAGTTGCTTAACTTCAACAATCTCAGGCCGAGCGCGCCCCGTATACTTCATACAAAACATCTCGTTTTACACAGACACTAGACATTGACGTTATCGTACACGTGCATCTATGTGTGTGACGTCTGACGCCCATACCATTGAAGACTAAAGCAAGACCGAGGGGTAAGGTAAACCTAGCGCAGCCGCTGGTGGGAGCGGAGAGTGGCCGTTCTATACTTAGTATCATTCCTTATTCTATGGTCTGATGTAAATCTAGTTCGGCACCGATACGAAGTATCCATTCTATACGTGTGATATTCTTTATTCTATAGTTCTGCATTGTTATTACTGCTTGTGTTCATGTATGTACCTATGCAATTACGATTTCTGATACACATTGCCTAATCAGATAACTAACGGATATAGGCGACTGATATTGTTGAAATCAATACGGCACCTAACTTAACGTTGAATGTAGGTAGGATTAGCTTATCTAGAAATTTTAAATCGTTTTGATTAGGTCTTTTATGTCGATTATCTCGCCATGTTGCCACTTCCAGATGTCCCCGTCATCCCTATCAGGGTTGGCAGTCGTAAGTTACCAAAAGATAACTTGCAGCCACTCCTAGGGAGGATCATATACTGTATGGTAACATGTTACCAGCCTATCGCCCATATAGATAGTTTATCATGTTGGCACACACCGGATACTCCATACAAAAATAGCATAATTGCGAGCGCGATTTACGGCCATTTAGAATGAAGGCAAAACCCAGAGGGGGTGAGGTAAATTTAGCTAGGCGGCCGATACGAATTAGTGCGGGGAGAAGAGTTACCCTATATCCTTTACATATCTAGGTATCTCATGCAATAAAATACCCGAGATAATAATAATAAGGCTGAAAGCATTCTTTACTTTTAAGAAAAGTTATTTTTGCTAAATTTACCTTACCTATCTGCTGTGTGCATATTCATATATTTTTTAAAATATTATTTGAAATTTTTATTTTTCAGAAAGCGTACGAGAAGTTTCCGACGTGCGTGAAACAGAGCCTAGGGTTGGAAGACCCCGCTGTGCTGCAGAAGGAGATCGAGCAAGCAAAACCCAATGGCACCGTCGACGAAGTCTTCAAGAAGTAAGTTACTATCTTATACCTTCATCATCATTATAGACCAAGACGGAGTTGGCGCGACGACTTCAAGGTTCACACACTTTCCTGCAAGGTTGAAGGAAATCCTGAAAGAATCCTGAAAGAAATGATGGAAGGCCTTTTCCCAGCAGTGGGACATCTTATACTAGACTAGAGTAGACATCGTTACAAGTAATCTAAACTTTATTACATATGAAAAACTGACCAAATGGACAAAAGAAGCGCTATTGGCGGCCGGTACAAGATATGGTCTCCTTAGAAGACCGCCGTGCTATTTATCATGAAAACGCTTCATCGTGAACGCTTTTATTCATCCCCTTATGTTTGAATACACCGCGCGGCACACATTTTCCCACTGACATCACAGAGCGTCTCTGTATTTTTTTCCTAGAGTAATAAACGACTTAGTATATATATTGTGATGTTAACATAAGATAATTGCTCTAATCTTAGCACACCTGGAGGAAAATGGCGGAACAAGAAACAAGTCAACAGTACATACGAGTACAATGTATTAATGGTTTACGGGTTTTCCATAGCGGTTTGTTCAATGAAGGTATAATATAACCATTCTATACTTATGTACTAGTATGATAAAATTGTGGTTCTCTTATTATTGAACTACTATTATTGTGTCTACCCTTAATAGCGATTAGAACCTTAAAATAAATGATACTACTACGGATAGTAGGGACATCCCGTTTTTCACAGGGTCCGCTTACCTAACCTGAAGATTTGACAGGCCGCAGTTTTTTTACAGATACTGCCTGTCCGATCTTCCAACTCTAATGGAAAACCAGCCCAATACAGATTAGGTCACATACCTCCACGTCATAATCATATATGATCCAAACATGAATTCGAAAAAAAATTCGACAATTATTCTCAAAGTGAGAGGCAACCGTCCTACCGACTGGGCTACCACGACTCTCTGTAAACCTGAGAACGACATTTGTACGTTATGTTCGATGGATGTGCTATATAGCACATCCCGATACATATATACATATATACATATATACATATATACATATATACATATATACGATACATATATATATATATTCACTAGGTTAATGTCGTATTTTCCAGGTACTGCGCAAAGACGCCTAAGGTGAAGGAATGCTTCATGGACATGACGGAGGCAGTAAAGCCCTGCTTCAGTGTGGAAGAGCAGCAGAACCTCAAGATCGTCTACAACATATCCGAGCAACTCGCAGAGTTCATCTGCTATAAGGACGGCGACAGGATTGCGCGTAAGTTTTTAATTCCAAAGCCAAGTAGTGGTTAATATTCCGGCCAAGTAGTTAATTTTCCGGCCAAGTAGTTTATTTTCCAGCCAAGTGGTTAATTTTATAGAATAGAATAGAAATTGATTATTATAAAAGGACGCCACACACAAAAACAAGGCAATGACATCATTTAAATTTTTCACAAAACAATTTAAACAAAACGGTTGTTCCAGCCAAGCGGTTAATTTTCCAGCCAAGTGGTTAATGCCATTTGCGACAAATATATGATAGGTCACGTCAATAAAAAATGATTTTAATTTTACAAAATAGTAATGCCCGGGAGTCACACTTTATTGGTAGTTTATAATACATAACATAATATAATACACAAACAGTCCATATACGGCCCACTGCTGGGCACAAACCTCCACTCAACCAACCATAGGGGGTGTGGATCATACTCCACCCAGTCTGCTCTACTGCGGGTTGATGGACTTGTTTGGAGTTTAGAAGATATCGCATGAAATAAGTCCGCCTATAAGCAATAAGCCCAATAAGCCAGTCTATTCTAACCGACTTCAAAAAAGAAGGTTATCAATTTGACCCGTATGTATGTCATATTGCTGGAATTGCACAATATTCGTATACATGATGTTAGTGACATCGTAACGAATACTCAGAGGGATGAATCATGATTCAGAGTTAATATCAAGTGGAATTTTCCGTCGTAAGATTCATGATTATTTTTTAGTTTTTTCAAATTATTTTCAATTCTATACTTTTGCGACGGAAAATTCCACTTGATATCAACTCAGAATCATGGTCTGAATTATCCCTAAAAGTTTTCGTTATGATCTCATTAACACCCGGTATTACACGTGTGCAAAACAACCGTATGACGTCCATGGGCTCGCAAGCAGCTTATGCAGCCAATCTTGTAAAGTATATTTGATTTGATGCAATGTTTTGTTTGTGATTCCAGTGTTCATCGCGGAGGGCGGTCCTGAGTGCTTCCAGGAGAAGCAGGAACAGATCCAGGACTGCGTGAACAAGACGCTCGGCGCCGACTATAAGATCAACACCGAGAATATCACCGCCAACGCCATACCACAGATCAAGTTCGGGGTAAGAGCACGTTATTATATCAACTCCACAACAAACATACAACAACAACAACATAACCCTAACAACAAGCAACACAACACGAAACATGACAACAACGTACAAGAAACATAACCCTACTTCTGAAAAAGCAAAAACTTTGTATAAAATAGTTAACTATGCTTTAAGAAGAAGATAGCTACCGGTTACTACTTACTGATGTAAGTAAGTAGTCGTTACATGTGCCACCCACACGATAGAAGAAGAATAATCTATCCGTCCATGATTGTCGCTTACTAAAGCATCTTTTGGCAATTATTTTGAAACGAAATACGAGATAGACTATTAAAAAGGACTGTAAGTCGGATTCTGACACTCTTTCATATTAAAAAGTACTAAGTAACCAATCGTGGAGATCCCCGGGGGGAGGCCTATGCCCAGCAGTGGGCGTTGTACGGCTGATGATGATGAAGTAACCAACCTAATACTTTCCAGGAAAAGGAATGCAAGCAAATGTCTGACCTTCAAGAGTGCATTGTGGGAGCTCTGGAGGGCTGCGATGCGCCTACCTCGGGTAACATCGTCGAGTCACTGTTCAAGTTCGCTAGGCAAGCCACACCTTGTAAGAATGTAAGTATAGATTTATTTACTTAGAATGTATTTGAATTTAGAATTTATTTGATTAGAATGAAACGACACCAAGTCGACAACATTCCAACTGCCGACAGCTTCTTCTACAGAGTGTGCGGTGGAATTTGCTGTTCCAGAATTGGCTTGCACAGCCATGACATAAAAATACATGACTCTGCGACAATGATCATGAATCAATCGTCATGAATTGTCTGGAACAGACGTATGAGGTCTATGATAGATTTATTTACTTAAGTAGCTCATTGTCAACGACGATGCAACCAAATAAAGGCCGTTTGATTTTTCGCATAAAATTCGTTTTGTCAACTGGCTGAGCTAAGACGGTAGAGACGTGGTAGCCCAGTTGATAGAACGCTTGCCTCTCACATTGAGGTCGCAGGTTCGAATCCAGCACAGGCCTAAACCAATGACTGTCGAATTTGTTTTCGAATTCATGTTTGGATCATAAATGATTATCACGTGCTCAGCGGTGAAGGATAGCATCGTGAGGAAACCCACATTCCCGAGAAATGCATTTTCGGAGGTATGTGACCTAACCTGTATTGGGCTGGTTTCCCCTGTGCGGGTTGGAAGGTCAGACAGGCAGTCGCTTTTGTAAAAAATGACCTGTCAAAACTGAAGGTTAGGTAAGCGGACCCTGTGAAAATGCTAGGGAGATGATGATGATGACTGAGCGAAGATTATTATTCTTCATTCTATGACAGTAGCTTAGAGGTTGTATCGTCGATGAGGGTGGCACAAAATAACATTTGAATTCATTTGATAACAAGAAGAGTGACAATAATAACAAGTTTTTACTAACATGTATATAACAGTATTTCTAACAAACCATGGGTATTTAGAATGTAGTTATAAGTTATAACTCTTAACAGTTTCATTAAAACACATTATGGTGCTAATTCCTGCAGACGCCGTTTAATTTTATTTTAAGTTAAACCTGTCATTTTCTTATCCGTTGAAAAAGAAAGGGACGGGTAATCGACAGGCATAAAATTCATGGAACATACGCCAATTTTAAGCAGAAATCTAAAACAACCTTCTAAACATTTTACATCGGCCAATAACCCGACAGAATTAAGTTGACAGCACACGTCAAACGGTTTGCATACCAGCGAGATACTTTTTGATTCGCCCGGGTTATACATTCATTTACTCATTCTTCCTAAAATTTACGACTGTCAATCATCCGTCTCTTTACTTTTCGGCGAATAAGAAGATGACAGGTATAACTTAATGTAAAATTAGCAGGTGTCTGCAGGAATCGGGGCCAATACCTGGTTCTTACCGCGTTAAAATCAGCGATATTTCAACGCGGTTGCAAGTGCCATGACCATGAAATGACACTTCACACTTCTTAACTGATTAGTTTAGCTCTTAAGTGTTTAGTATACTAACTAACTAACAAACTAATTAATATTTCCATCAGGCAATAAGTGAGGCAAAACCGAGAAGTCAGATTCCCGTAAGTTATTCATGTGTGTAGTGAATTTATGTTTGTCTGTCTTTTTGTTTTGTTGTCAAATAAAATATAGATGGGAGTTGCCTTTGGGCGAGCTTTAACTACATTTTTTCTGACATCTTTTTTTTTTTGGGGGGGGGGAGGTGTACAGACACTTACAGTCATGAACAATATCATGTACCCACTTTAGAACCCTGTCGCACTATCATATTCGATATTTGATGAGACTTACGGTTTAATTTGTCAAAAAAGTTAATGTGACATGGTTTCAAAGTGTATACGTGTTAGTGTTCGTGACCGTACAGCCCACATCTACTCACTGGCGCATACTAAGAAACAATCAACGTCTCTATACTTGCATATATCAAAACACAACCGTCACACTATACAAATACCCCCGTCCCAGTGCCAGGGCCTCCGTGGTCCAGTGGTTGAGCGTTGGGCTCACGATCCGGAGGTCCTGGGTTCTATTCCCTGTGGGGGACATATCACAAAAATTACTTTATGGTCCCTAGTTTGGTTGGGACATAACAGGTTGATCACCTGACCGTCTGAAAGTAAGACGATCCGTGCTTCGGAAGGCACGTTAAGCCGTTGGTCCCGGTTCCTACTTACTGATGTAAGTACGTAGTCGTTATACGAGTCATGTCAGGGGCCTTTGGCGGCTCAATAGTAACCCTGACACCAGGGTTGATGAGGTTGGTAATTCACCTCACAACCCACACGATAGAAGAAGACTACACAAATAACAAAACACGAACCGTTCGTTCATGTGCTTCGGCAGAGACGCCTGCGCATGCCAACTCCCGTCTATAATTTCTCTGAGGTTTTGTTAGTACTTATTGTGCAAGTTGTAAGTATCAATCTTCAACTGCTCCGCTTACTGAAAATATTGAATATTATCGTAATTATAATTTGCGCTTTGTGTTTGTAATGTAGTTACTTTATACCGTAATTTTAGTGTGGATTCGGGGGTGGAAGGCCCCTCAGCGCTCCCCATTTGTCCGGCCAAGTAGTTAATGCCAGCCGCGGCAAATCTACAATAAGTCAAGTAAAAAAAAAAGAGGATGGGGAGCGGGGACAAATTGATTTTATTGTTTGACAATGATATCTGGGAAACATAGGAAATCTTTGACTAAGTCGTGAGCTTAAATTTTTATGGTTGTCTGCTACTTATCCTTTGCTACTTTAGTATGCTAGTGTGTTTTCTACAGTTATTCTATAATCGAGATATGTAGGGCCTGTAGTTGGGCATATAGGGCGTACGGTCACGAGCATTAATATGTATACACTTTGGTACCATGTCACATCCACTTTTTTGACAAATTGAACTGTAAGTCTCTCTAAATGTCAAATATCTTAGTGCGACAGAGTCCTAAAGTGGGTACATTATATTGCTCATGACTGTACGGCTATTGGTCGATGCCCTCGATATATATCGCGCAGTTGTCGTGGCGCCAGGGTTGTAACTCGTTTGTTTACACCATAATGTTTTGTTATCATATCCATCGTATTTGTCTCGCATTGTTGCTATCTAAGCTGTAATAATAATAATCAATCTGTTTTCAGGAAAAGAAGCCAAACTCCGCAAATGCCCTGTCAGTGGCTTCAACAGCAATCCTGTTCGCCGTAGCCGCAACCCTGTACTAGACTACCTCAACACGTGTCATGTCGATTCTATATTCAAAATAGTTGTCAAAATTATTAACTGACACTTCTTAGACGATGTAAAGGGGCCATGCCACACTGCAACGTAATGATTATTTAATCATTTACTGTGCACAGGACCACACAAAGCATTTAGTATTGAAGACCCGTAAGGTAGATGACCAACTTTAACAACCCAAAAACACAACACTCCACGCAAGTATTATAAGCCGTGTGATGACGGATCACGAGCCTATCGTCGATAGATATTTCATATTTCATCGTGCAGATGACATAGGCCATCGCTTAGATAAGATATACTTTATCGAACACAAAGGGTATAAGAAAGGTACAAAAGGCGGCTTGCAGCAATTTCCTTTAGCTAAACTATATGCAGCCGATCATATTTTGCCTCGCTTATGTTATCATTTTCTACGTCTTTTTATTATTCATAATCTTGTGGTTATTTTTAGGGTTCCGAACCTCAAAAGGTAGAACGGAACCCTTATAGGATCACTTTCTTGTCCGTCCGTCTGTCCGTCTGTGTCAACCCCTTTTTTCGACGATGAAGACGATGCAACGGAGCGACGCGAGACAATAGTGTGGCGTGGCCCTTAAGAATTATTTTTATTAAGACGGAAGTGCAAAAACGGCCTACAGCGTCCCACTTTGGGGCATAAACCATCCCTCATTAACTGGTGAGGGTATAGTAACATTCTACTGCGGGTTGGTGGGGAAATACCCAAACCAGACAAATTCAAAAAACACTTGACTTCATAACCTTTACCTGAGGAACAATTTATCAAGTCAGGTTTCTCGACACATTATGAGTAGTGATTGGATATTCGCGCGTTTATTTACCTAAAGTTCGGTGGTTGACTAATATGGATAGCGCTTTTGTAATGAAAAATCCCGGGAAACCGGGACGGACAAGAACCGGTAGCTTAAATTAGCAATTTGTTTTAAGGAAACTTATAATAAACTTTTGAAGTATCGTAACGTTTGATACGTTAAGGAGCCGCTTTCATACCTTCAAAGCATTTCGTGGGATTTGATGAAGTTTGGGTAAATAAGCGTCCGAATTTTCGATCGCAATGATCGAATTATGAGTTGAACAAAAACTTGTAAGCCAAATAAATGTTTTTCAAGTGTAATTGGTGGTCTAGATGTGTCTAGAATTAGATTCCGTGCCATACGAACTAGACATGACACGTTAGATTAAGCTGAAGTGTATCTTATCGTTGGGATTTGTATTTGCAACTTTAACAGACGATCAAAGATCTTAAATTTCAATGAACAAAAATGAATTAAAACTTTATCCATCCAGTTGACGCCTAAGGGTCGAAACGGATATATCGCTCTAGCGAATGAAGGATCTCAGTGAAAGAAAGGGATAGAAGTATAGGAAACCTTAAAGGTGCTTAACTTTATTGATACCAATTTACTCGCTACGTGCAAAGCACAGTCTCAGCGCATTCCATGGCAAAAGTATGTACTAAATTCGGAGTGTCAAAATTGCTTTGATATTTCCTACAAATTATCTGCAACTATACTATTTTACAGTTAATAAACGATGAAATATTTGTATATTTAAATATCTAAAATACACTTCTCATCAAAAAAATCGAAACACCTTGCAAGTTTACGTTTTGTCAGGATTATCAGAAAAATGTGTACATTTAGGAATAAATGTTAAATGTCGTTTAATAGTGAGTAATATGAGCTTATCAAATCTTAATGTTAATGTTCTAAATTTAAATGAATTTTTCATAGGTTTCGTATTTTGTTAAATGAGTCATTTTTATTCCGTATGGAGTATAAAGGAAATGGATAAAACAACACACGTAAATGAAAAAAAAAGCTAAAAAACGTTTATTTAATAACTTGTATTCCCTCCCCGAGCTCTAATTACTGCTTCCATACGGTTCTTCATCGATCGGATGAGAGTCACGATCACATGCTGTGGTATATTGTCCCATTCCTCTTGGATTGCATCTTGCAGCTGGCTAAGTGTTTCTGGGGCAGGATCTCTTGCTCGAATTCGTCTCTTTAATTCATCCCACAGATGTTCAATGGGATTCATGTCCGGGCTTCTTGCTGGCCATTCCATAATAGAGATATCGACTTCGTTAAGATAATCTCGTACGACGCCCGCGGTGTGAGCCCTAGCATTGTCGTGCATGAATATGAAGCCGTTGCCAATAAAATGTGCATAGGGCATCACATGAGGCTCGAGACACTCTTCGACGTACCGATGACAGTTTAGTGCAGGCAGACGTGGCCCAGACACGAAAGCAAGCTCTGTCTTACCGTCGGCGCTGATTCCTCCCCAAACCGTCCACGAACCGCCACCATAGCTGACCTTTTCTTCAATGCAGCATTGTGCATAGCGTTCTCCGTCTCTTCTGTAGACCTTGTTCCTTCCGTCGTTACCATACAGCATAATTTTACACTCATCAGAAAAGAGAACTTTGCTCCACTGTAGGTATGACCAATTTAGGTGCTCACGTGCAAAGTTAAGGCGCGCTCTTCGATGGTCTGCAGTTAATTTCGGCCCATTTGCTGGCTTATGCGGTACCAGTCCACGATCCTTCAACCTTCTTCTAATTGTAGAGTCACTTACAGCCACCCTTCGTACAACACGAAGCCGCTGCTGCAGTTGAAAAGCGTTAAGGCGTCGATTTCTTAAAGAAGTTGTTACAATAAATCGATCATCTCGCTCAGAAGTGACCCGATTCCTGCCAGATCCTGAACGGCGCGTGAACAAACCAGTCTCCCGATAACGTTTATAGACTCTATGAACAGATGACAGGCTTAGATGCAGTCTTGCAGCCACAACACGCTGACTAAGGCCAGAATCCAGCAATGCCACAACTTGGGCGGCTTCTGTGGGCGAAGTATCCATACGTTTTAGAAAAAAAACCTTTTTTCAGACGTCCCAAAGTCACAGTATTGAAATAAAAAACAAAAAGTTTAAGGATAGGCGCCAATTTTTAGTTTTTAAACGCTAAATGTACTCCAACCCTAAACACAAATTTGTCTCAAAACAGTGATTCATTTCGTTTATAAGATAAACAAATGAAATTCTAATTTTGAATTTAGAATTTTCGCTTATTACTGTAATGGCCAAACTGCCAGCTATACATTTATGTATTTTTTTTCATCGTATGAATTCTTTTTTGTGTTAAATTCGGACAGAAACAATGAAAACGGAAGTGTTTCGATTTTTTTGATGAGAAGTGTATTATTTAAAATGTCTAAAATAGGTACGAACGCTAGGTGGCGCCACTTTTGTGGGTATTGCCAATAACTGCTATCACTCTAAAACTCACTTTTGTTGTATAATTTATATTTTGACGTTTAACTTATTGTACTTTTGCCTTCGGTAACATTAACAACTTAGCCGGATTTGTCGTGTTAGTAACACAAATAGTATTGAAAAAGTTCCTAATACAAATTCCAACGATTCCCTAAGTTAATATTAAGTAGCTTTATATAGCTGAGCTATATCGCACAAGTACATATCCTTTGTAAGAGAAATGCCAAGTTTGTACCGGCCAAAACTGCTTCCATCCAGCCAAACGCGTAGATTTAAGGTAGGTGTAAACATAGGACAGTGTAGGGAGTAAATATTACATTATAATTGATTGATTCAGTTGGCTATCGACCATTACACACTGCGATACGGCTCACCACCCGTCACCTTGGTCTAATAAAGCTCTGTGATTCGAGGTTCATCGTATACCGACTACCCAACCAATAGGTAAGAGGACAAACTAGTCAAATGCGATAATATCATCATCATATCTAATTACGCAACATCAAAACGATACATTTCTATGGAATTTGTATAGAAATTCACGCGCATGACGTCATCAATAAACAAGAAAAAAATGGTCAAACGACGTCCTTGTTATACGTAATAGGGTAGTTTCAAACTGGTCAAATCAGTTACTTTTTACTAAAACACGAATTTACTATGGAATTTGTATGAAAAAGCAACCTGTGACGTCATAGAAAAACGTGACAAAATGTCGCACTAATTACTACATGTTCCTTTATTAAAATTCATCAAATAAGTTAAATAGAAAAAGAAAACGCTTTTTGTCACCTTAGGATATGTCTTTATTTAGTAATCAAAATTTCATAATTTTTCTTTGACCTAGGAAACTACCCAATTCTTAATTTAAATTCGTTAATCTATCAAAAGAAAAAATAATGTTGGTTTTTCAAAAATCATCTTAGACGGGCTTCTATTTCTAAATTAGTATAATATTATAATTTATCTTTAACCCACAGTCATCTAGCCTATTGGGAATATAGTCGTGAGCTTATGTTTTTTTTTTTCACGATTGTCTTAAACTTCGGTATGCTAGTGTGATTTCTACAGTTATTTCATGGTCGATGTATGAAGGACGTTTCATTGAAACCTACAGTCCCTTGTGATGGAGTAATAGTAGGATTCAATTAATTTCAGTGTTGCTATCATGCAAAAATGAAAATATGAGGTAGTTTTTCAAACGGAAAAAAACGATCATTTATTATCATAACAATTTTGTAAGGGACTGTATGCCACAAGCATTAAGACCATAAAATATCTCCTTTTAAAGTGAATGTTCAAATGCATAATATCAAATATACGTAATTAGATAACTTTATACAATGGCGACTATGAAACATACTAATATGGCTACCTCAGTCCAAAATTTATTTTACTTAAATGGTAGTAGGATTAGGTTAGACCAAGCGACATATTTTTTGTATAAACGGCTTACATTTAAGGTTTTTAGGAATATTGCCGTGATATTTAATATTTTTTACACAATTTTGACATAATCATTTTGTATTTATAAAGTGCGGAGGCAAGTGACCTAAACTATAACGGGCCTTGTTATCCCGTCATAGAAGTCAAAGTTATAATATTCAAATTCCATTTATATTATTTAAAATTACACTCCAGTTTTGTATATTTTGTTTATAATTGCATATTTTACTATTTACAAATCTATTTTTGAGTATGAATCAAGTAACTTAGTTATTATTGTGCTCAAATCTGAAATGTTATAGCTATTGCAAAATAAGTAGGTACTGTCGTAGAAGATTTTTGATGTCACTAATGAATGAATGTTGCCAAAATCAAAATTATTTACTTTTTTGTTTGAAATTTAACTTTAGTATTTTACTGTAGTCTTACCATGCGGAAATTACGCGATGTGAGTGCTGCATTTAGAAAAAAAGGCCAAATTGAAGCAATTCATTAAAATAGCTTCATTTTGGCCTTTTTAAACCCTTTTTGTGACAGGTCACCATGCGGTTCATTAAGTTTATCTAGATACGGGTTTCTAGAGAAATTACGAGTTGTCTTATTGATGGCTTGTGGCTCTGCCTATCCCGATAGGGATGACGGGCGTGACTTTATGCGCGTAATTTCGGCACGGTACGTCGCTTTCTTTTACGTATCAGCGAATGTGTGATTCTGCTAGGGTATAATGTGATCGATGCATCAATTAGTAGTTGTTGCGTAACTTATGTGATAAGGATAAGTAGGTGGAATCAAATGAATAAATGAGGGAAAGGTATTATATTGTTTTATTGCTTCCTAGAAGTTTCTAGAAGTGGTGTGTCAGGATCGTAGTAAAAAATCTGTGGTATGTCGGATAATAGGCGGGCAACGGGAAATAGGCGGGATCTTATGTATGTTTATAATTATTATTAACCCTTTCACGGACAGAGACCATGGATCATTAATGGTTCATAATAGGTAGTATGAGAGTATGACAACTTGGAATCAAAACGTCATTAGACGTTCTGTCCTCGAAATTGTTAAACAGAACGACTAGTTCACTGTAATTAGTGATTTTATTGTACTTTAATGAAGATAACGTATGCATTTTACAATAGCTTCAACGCGCGCAAAGAATTAGATCTTAGCATAGTATGTAAAAGATTTTCATTTTCTGCAGGCTCTGCACGAAAACCGCGCCGCGCCGCGCGCTGTGCGAATTATGTCGAGTGTATCAACCAATAGACGTTGCAAATGCTATCTACGTGGATAGACGTAGCTATTGGTTAAAGTCCTCGATATAATTGAAAGGGCTGATGATAATTATGTATCTCTGCTTACCCCAAAAAGATAAAATAAAAAAGGGTAAATAAAAGTTGTCTACTTAAGAATTAGTAAGTTACTTTATTGTTAGGTGTTTTGTTTATGAATCACTATTGCATTGTAAATGGCACCTCTTGAAACAAGCTTCGTACGACGCTTCTTAGGATGATTTCTGAAAATAAAAAAAATAATTTTTAGTTATTTTTAGTGCTCTATGCTGTTTTGGGAGCAAATAAAAAACAGAACACGTTCGTAACAAAAATCCGACAAGAGGGATTGTGTCCTCTAACATGATGGACTAATGTTATGGGCGATAGGCTGATCCCTTATCACCATAAGGTTCATCCTATCCAGCTTACAACATCGTATCAACAGTGGCTGCAAGCTGTCTTTGATTATTTGTGGCTCTGCCCATCCCTTTAGTGATTACGGGCGTGAGTTTATGTATGTATGTATTTTAAGTTATTTTTTACAATTAAGTACTAGTATGTACATACAGCACACATCTGCTCACTAGTAAGTGATACCTGGGGGGTTAAAATGGCCACATCGAAGCAATTCATCTAAGAAAGCAATATTGCTATTTGACATTTGTTTGCATTGCGCACTTACTTTTTTATGCGCAAATGTCAAATTGCAATATTGCTTTCTTAGATGAATTGCTTCGATGTGGCCATTTTAACCCCCCAGGTATCACTTACTAGTTAAGCAATTCATCTAAGAAAGCAATATTGCAATTTGACATTTGCGCATATAAAAGTAAGTGCGCAATGCAAACAAATGTCAAATAGCAATATTGCTTTCTTAGATGAATTGCTTCGATGTGGCCATTTTAACCGCTCGGACCTCCCCCAAAAGTAGCAGAAAAAGTGTAGGTAGCGTAAAGCTAACCTAAAGACAACTGCCGTCTAAAATTTATTAAAATGAGGGACTGGTGTGACCACGAGTCCGGAGGGGGACTTCCCTCTCCTAGCTACTATCCTCAACAACAATATAGATAGCGCTGTTAAGATTTCATAGATTCAAATTCAAAAATATCTTTATTCAGTAGGTAACATAGTTACACTTTGAATCGTCAATTTTACATAACGAACGTCTCATCCGCCTAAAACTACTGCAGCTTCTCACAACCTGTATAGCCAGGGAAAAGAAGCTGCAAGAAAAACCTCGGCACAGGGCCCTAGACGTTCTTTAAAAAAATAAAAACATATGCATGCATATAACAGACATATGCATCTTTTCTCTTTGTTTTTTGGGTATAAATGATGACCCTTTTTATTACACCCAGGTACAATTAATTAATTATTATCTTCCACCCATTATAATCCTGATCAAAATACCTAAGTAGAAACGATGCAGGCAATTTACATAATGTGATCCAAATATCAAGCAACACCTATTTTTGTATAATTATGCTTCTGCCATTTATGTATTTTTGAATAATTATGTACGGCAGTAATAAGATAATAGGTAATTTATTACGTTAAAGGTATACATACATAACATAACATAAACTGCCTATATACGTCCCACTGCTGGGGGAGGAGCATACTCCACCACGCTGCTCCACTGCGGGTTGGTGGAGGTGTTTTTACGGCTAATAGCCGGGACCAACGGCTTTACGTGCCCTCCGAAGCACGGAATCATCTTACTTTTTCGGACAATCAGGTGATTCAAGCCTGAAAAGTCTTTACCAAACAAAGGACAGTCTCACAAAGTGATTTCGACAATGTCCCCATCGGGAATCGAACCCGGACCTCCAGATCGTGAGCCTAACGCACTAACCACTAGACCACGGAGGCTGTTAAAGGTATACAGCGCCATCTATATTATTTTTAAGAAAAGAAGTCTGGAAAGTCCCTCATTGTCATTTAGTTCCACTAAAATTCAAAGGACTTCTTTTGTAGCACGTTTCTATTCTTGGTATGACTCTTTCGCACTAGGCTCTATCTTTCTGTTCTATTATCATTTATAGGCGCCATGCTGCGCAACAATTTCAGAACTTTGTTACACTTACAGCACAGGGCGTTCCGTTGCGTACATATTTGAACAGTGACTCCGCCATGTTGCCGGAGGTGGGCGCAGCGCATCCCTCCAGGGCCCTCACTATACACGATGACAGCTCGTCGAATTTGGCGCATTGCTCCTAGAAAAAAAAGGTAGATGAAATGATAAACTTTTTTTTTTTAACTAGATTTCAACGGCCTCCGTGGTCCTATGGTTGAGCGTTGGTGGCTCACGATCCGGAGGTTCCGGGTTTGAAACCGTGTGGGAACATCAGAAAAATCACTTTGTGGGCCCTGGTTTGGTTAGGACATTATAGGCTGATCAGTCGAGTGTCGGAAAGCAAGGTGATCCATGCTTCCGAAGGCACGTTAACCCGTTGGTACTTACTGATGTAAGTACGTAGTCGTTACATGAGCCATGTCAGGGGTCTTTGGCGGCTATACTCAACAACTGACACCAGGATTGATGTGGTTGGTAATCCACCTCACAACCCTCACGAAAGAAGTTTTCTTTGTTGTGTGACGTTACTTATTGTAGATTTTCCGTAGATGGTATTAACTACTTGGCCGGACAAATGGGGAGCGCTGAGGGCTCTCAACCGATAGAAGAAGCTTGTTTGCAATTTGGGGTTTGCGTATGTAAAAGTGGCCTTTATAACCTTCTTGGCCATTACTTTAAATCATCCTTAATTTGATAAGTATATAGCACTGGTTCATACCTGGATGGTGAGTTTCTTGGCGGCGTCTACATCAGGCACACCCTCCCTGACTTTACCAGCGCACTCGCGGATCTGGTTGGCCTTCTCTTGGAAGCACTCGGGGCCGCCCTCGGCAATGAACACTGGAAATTGAGATGAACGGTTAAAAAACATCCGAACAAGAGTGAGTGAGTGAGTCGTGTCAAGATCGATTCGTAATAAATGGAACTACTCAGGTCTCTAATTAATAGAAACACTTGCTTTCCCATATCTGTGTTTCAGACCCCGATATGGGCAGATAATGGCAGCATTGCCAGCGTGGTCGACGATTTCCCTCAATGCGCTTTTCGCTATTGGCCCACTAGGTTTGATTAATTCTCTCAGACGACACCCTCAGCCGAGGTTCGCGCCCAACTGGGCACCCTCAAGCCTGTTGTCTTAAATTTTCTACCGGGTGAAAACACTAAGCGCTCCGCATTTGTCCGGCCATTTAGTTAATGCAATTTGTGGCGAATGTACAATAAATCATTAGCAGTCGTTAATGACCATCAATCCGCACTGGGCTCGCAGATGGTTTAAGGCCCGTTCTCCCTATCCATCCATAGGGAAGGCCCGTTCCCCAGCAGTGGGGACGTTAATGGGCTGACGATGATGGTACAATAAATCATGTCAAAATTAAAACATCTCTGTGTGCAGCAGAGTCTCGAACTATTGTGATACACAAGTTCTGATTAGAGATGACTGACCGGACACACGTCTAAAAAAAATACCGTTTTTATTATTTTTTTTTACTTTTAATTAATTACAACAACCAATCTATTAATTCCAACCTGAGCCACTTTTGCACTTTCTAGATAAGCATGTCCCATTCTCAGCCACATCGCCACTTGCCAACAGGTGAGTTTGTGGTCAAATGCTTGCCTATCTTCCATAAAAAAAATACCAAGAACATAATTAAACCCTGGGGGGACTTCTGTTCTTCTATCGTGAGGGTTATGAAGTAACCCTGGCGTCAGGATTAGTATTGACCCGCCAAAGGCCCCTGACATGGCTCATGTAACGACTACGTACTTACATCAGTAAGTAGTAACCGGGACCAATGCATTCATGGACACTCGAATGAAACTCGGAGATAGACATGGACTGAACGACATAAACACTTACAAGCAATCCTGTCGCCATCCTTGTAGCAGACGAAGTCAATGAGCTGGTCGGTGGCGTTGTTGATGGAGGTGACGTGCTCTCGCAGCGTGGCGTCCAGGCAGGGAGTGACAGCCGTCAGCAGGGTGTGGATGCATGTCTTCAACTGCGGGGACTTGGCGCAATACCTGGAGATAAAAAACGTGAATGTTAAAAATTACTTGTGGATATTCTTCTTCTAACGTGTCGATCAATGTTGTGAGATCAATGAACGACCTCATCACCCTGGTGTCAGGGTTATTATTGAGCCGCCATAGGCCTGATATATCCCATGTAATGACTACTCCGTATAACGACAGATATTGCTTCAAGTTAAATTGTCGGGCAAACTCTTGGGTCGTTGTCGTAGACCTGTGGGAAGAAGCTATTCCGTATAGCCAGGGACAGGCATACATCCCATGAGATGATCGCAAACCTCCAGTAATGGAGAGGCACGACAAGAATAAGAACTACGTACTGACATCAGTTAGTAGTAGCTAGGGACCAATTAGTTAGGGACCAACTGCGTAACGTAGTTACCGATTCACTGAACATCTTTCAGACAAACGAGTGATGAGCTTGTAATGTCGTAACAGTCCTAACCAATCTAGGGATTACAAAGTGATTTTTGCAATATGTCTCCATTGGTATTCCAACACGAGACCTTTTGATCATGAGCCCAACACACATATATTAAGTTCATTTCTAAAAATTCGTCGTGGTCGAGCATTATAATATCTAGAAACCTCTAGTTTGCTGGTCGTAGTGTTAAGTGGATACCACAACGTTGAGAGAATAATTACTATACTACAACTAACTACTACTGTAATTAATTACTATTTATGGAGGAAGAAACTATTTTGTTCAGCAAAACTTACTTCTTGAAAACTTCATCCAGAGCGCCTTTAGGCTTGGCTTCTTCGATCTCCTTCTTGATAGTCTCAGGGTCGAACAAGCTCTTACCGCACTCGATGAAGCTTTTAGCCGCATTCTGTGAAGGATTTTATACTTATTTGAACGAATTTGTAGGTATAGGTAACCCGTACATACAAAAACGCCTATTTTCCGACGGGGTAAGGATCCATGGAATTCTTTCTACTTCGATCCTGACACACTTTTCCTACTTCCACCACATTCATCATTCTTTTCACACACTCTCGCCGGCGACCGTACCAACTAAAACTTTGGGATATGGCCAAATCCCAATATGGTGCAATGTACAATCAAAGAGCAAAAGTGCAGTCACTGAGCCCAGCGAATTATTTGTAAACAGTGGTGAAATTATGAACCATTAGTTGTCATAACTATAAAATTTAAGTTTTTGTAGGTGTTTTTGGTCTATTATAGAAACGACATGCAACCAGTTTATTTATTACTTTGCAAGAAACTGATTGGACTTTTGCTTATCGTACGTCTTCCTAAAGTTTTACATTATTATACAAACATACCTATATAAACTCACGCCAGTAATCCGTAATGGGGTGGCAAAAGCTACAAGTTCTAAAATCTTCCGCTTTCGCAATCATACTTCTTTTCATCCGCTCCACGTATCCAAACCATATATAATCTCATTGGTACTGTTGCTAAATGTTTGTATGTTTTGTTTTTGTGCAATAAAGTATATTTGATTTGAATCTCCTCTTCAATCTTAGAAAAGAAAATTTACCCGACCCGACAACCCTACACAGAATGTGATGGTGCCGCAAAATTAGGAGAGCCGACCCCAAGAAGAAACAAGGAAGCGCAAGGAAGAAGAAGAATGTCCTCTTCAATCTTAGACCTAATCGTATATCTTAGGTAGGTATTAGAATATTGCAAGCTATATACACTCGTACCTCGACGTCCTCAACCTTGTCTTCTGCGCCGTTCTTCTTGCAGTACTGCGTCACCATCGACTTGAACTGCTGCCTTTGTTCATCTGTCACTTGGTACTGCGCGAACGCACCTGAAATTGTAATAATAACATAAATAACACAACATTTAGAGTAAATTGTCTTAAGGGGCCTCTACGAATTGGCTTCGGCTCCACGCACGCCTTCCTAGATATGGAAACGACACGTACCTATGTGCTTAGGAAAGTTTTAAGGCTTAATGCTTAACATCTTATCATCGGCGTTTGTGTGTAGAATGTGTGAAATTGCCTGCTTTATATCTATTTGGTGGCGACGAAGTAACAAATGCAGTCCTATTACTTATTCGTTAACATTAAAATATCATATTAACATTAATTTACTGAGTAAGTACATAATTATATTAGACCGACGTAGAGTGCAAATTATATATTAACTACTTACTTATCTATGTTTATGTATACGAAACCTGTCGTTAAGCACGATAACAGTGCTTATTAGGTAGGTACACATAATATAATTATTATTTAATCTTAAGTAAGAAACCTAATTTATTTGCTTGTAATAATTACGAAAGATAACTTCGAAATACTTAAGTAAAACAAAAACAGTCTTATCGAATTTATGTCACTAACACCCTATCTACTTGTATGGCTACTTGAATGCACTTGTACAGGGTGTAAGTGACAACGTAACAAATACTAAGGGGGGTGATTCATCTCATTATTGTGAGTTAACATTAAAAATCATATTAATATTGAATTCCACTTGATATTAACTCAGAATCGTGGTCTGAATCGTCCTCCTCAGTATTCGTTACGATGTCACTAACACCCTGTATGTATAGTATGGATGATGCGTCCCAAGTTTAAAATTACAAGTCTCACTGAAGTTCACTTAACCCATTGCAAACAGACCTTTATAATTGCACTCCTTAACGATGATGTAAGTTTTGTGACCTATGTAACTTGACGATCTTGATGATAATTGTAATATTTACATACATACTGATCTCGCCTATTTCCCGTTGGGGTAGGTAGAGATCACGGAATTCCGTTTACTGCTATCCTGATACAAGTGGTGGCCACAGGGCGGTGCGACCGGTGCGACCGCACCGGGCGCCGATATAGGTGGGGGGGGGGGGAAACAACTAGACTGGTCCACCCTGGCCAGCAGCCCCGTATCTATAATAATAATAGCAGGCGCCATAGTCCCCCATAGCTCCAGTATCCCCCACTAACCCCCAACCCAATAGCCCAGTTCCCTTTGTTCCCATAATCTGCAATAGTCCTACACGAACCGGGAATTGTCTTTGGGTGCACTCCAGGGATAGTCTCCGGTTGGTGTCACACCACATTTAGATTAAACTGTGTTAAGGGGCCTCTAAGTGTTGGCTTCGGCCCCACGCACGCTTCCAAAAGTCCGAGACTCCATAATCCCGAGATATGGAAACGACATACAAATAATAATAATATAAAATGATTTCCAATATCATACATATACCAGCATTAAGCTGACTAATATTAATTTCACAAGAAAATAATAATAAAAAAGCTTATTTAGGTAAAATCTACGACACACATATACATTTACAACATTAAAATATAAACACATTAAATTAATATTTAGTTGGAAAACATAAAGGTATATGGGTGCCGCAGTTTACCAAAAAAGGCCAGGGTTCAGTGAAAATTTACCCAGAGAGCAACACTGATTTTCAACCCACGCCGATCGGTGAAACGCGAGTACCCGCACAAATATACATTTACAACATTAAAATATACACACATTAAATTAATATTTAGTTGGAAAACATAAAGGTATATGGGTGCCGCAGTTCACCAAAAAAGGCCGGGGTTCAGTGGAAATTTACCCAGAGGGCAACACTGATTTTCAACCTACGCCGATCGGTGAAACGCGAGTACCCGCACAATAAACCTAAACCTAAAAGCAACTGGGTTTTGTATTTTGAGGGGCTGAGGGGTGCCACTTTCAGGTCTTGCACCACGTAAATATTTTGCTAAGGCCACCACTGGCAAAAACCTTCGTACATGCTTACCGGTTAAGAGTAAGCTCTAACCTGGCCTTTCTTTAAAACATTGATCGTCGTATAGGCCTTCCTCTTCCAACTCTACCAAGTGCATCATAAATGTTTTTCGTAAGCCTGCTTCAGTATCTCTACATATCCGAATCATCTAAGCCTCCCTTTAATCTCTTCAATACATTTTCTTTCACACAACACCACCTTATTCTTCTATGGTGTGGGTTGTGAGGTGGAGTACCAACCTGTACAACCCTGGTGTTAGGGTTACTATTGAGCTGCCAAAGGTCCCTAACATGGCTCATGTAACGACTACTTACTTACATCAGTAAGTAGTAACCGGGAACAACGGATTAAGGTGTTCGGCACGGATCATCTTACTTTCGGACAATCAGGTGATCAGCCTGTAATGTCCTAACCAAACTGGGGACCACAAAGTATTATTTGTGATAAACGCTCAACCACTGAACCAAGGAGGTCGTCCCCCTTATCACATTATTTCTTAATGATAATTATTTCAGAGAATATCTATCTTTGGCATGGCATATTGATGCTTTCCAAAACAAACAATCTTACTTGAACTTGACATTTCATTAACATCGTACGAGTGATAAAATTATCATATGTATGTGTTATAGGTAATGTTAATGTATAGTCTAGAGCAATATAATGTACCCACTTTAGGACTTTGTCACACTAACATATTTGACATTTAGTGAGACTTACTGTTCAATTTGTCAAAAAAGTTAATGTGATATGGTACCAAAGTGTATACATATTAATGCTTGTGACCGTACCTATATAACATTATTATATAATAAGGAACTCTCCGAGCTACGTTCCCCAAAAATAATAAAAATGGCGCTGTAGAGATTTAACGTGATAATTACCTACTTTCTCATTACTCGGGTACATAATTTATTATTCAAAAATACAATGTAATGGCAGAAGCATTGTACTTATAAAAATAATTGTTGCTTGATATTTGGATCACAAATATCCGTTAATAATTTGTTAATAAAAATAATAAAATAAATATTAAATATATATATAATATATTAATAAATATAAAAATAATAAAATAAATATTATTATTTTCTAGTTTAATTATTTATTTTTGGTCTGAATCACCCTCAAAGATTTCGTTACGATGTCACTAACACCCTGTATAGGCAGATAACACTGGTAGTGGTTGCCTGAAAGGCATTGCTTCGGAGCAATAAGGACGCCCATTTGTACTGTTGTTTAATGTTTTATAAATGTTTGTATGTTTTGTTTGTGTGCAATAAAGTATATTTGATTTTGATTTGATTTGAATATGATAATGTGTAAAAACCTAAAATTTTCCTAAACTACTTATACAGGGTGGCCCAGAAGTTCAGGATCAAAATGAAAAATTAGATAGAGGGGCTCATTAGCTACCAGAAACACCCCCATGTATGTTCAGCAATTATTTACGGTTTAGGAGATATGACCCATTTTGTACCTTTTTCTAGATTTTCTACCTTACTTCAGAAATAATCATTTTGTCGCTATCCCTTTCTTAATAATTATTTTATTTTACTTCACAACTATGCCTAAGGCTATGTACCGCTCAATCAAAGATAAATCAAAGTCAAATTAAGTATAAAAAAAAAGTTATCGGAAGTCAAAGTGAGAATTCGACCAAAATTGTTACAGTTGTTAATACTTCGCCGAAGAATAATAAACACATGAGATTGTCATGGACCCTAAAAGTATTTCTAAAAACTGCTCCATTTAATAGGCTTTTAGAAACATCCAAAAAAAGTACCCTTAATACGGGCAAAAAACTAAGTAATTAGCCCTCAAAGGTTGCAAGACAGACAGATTTGAAGGAAAATTTGACATTCTCATACAATGTAGCTGCTACTTTCTAACGTTGTTAAAGGTGCTCAAAGACACATTTTATTTTAGTATCTAATAGTATGAATCACCAACAGTGTTTGGGGATAACTTTTTCCTTGAAATCTATGTACCTTCATTAAAATACGAATACCAAAAGTGACTGCAAGTTTTGTCTTCGGATTTTTGCTATGTCTACCCTGTTAGCGATTATAAGCGTGATTTTTATTTACTTTTAATTGAAAATGTGTCTTTGAGCACCTTTAACAACGTTAGAAAGAAGCAGCTACATTGTATGAGAATGTCAAATTTTCCTTCAAATCTGTCTGTCTTGCAATCTTTGAGGGCTAATTACTTAGTTTTATGCCCGTATTAAGGGTACTTTTTATTAATGTTTCTAAAAGCCTATTAAATGGAGCAGTTTTTAGAAATACTTTCAGTGTCCATGACAATCTCATGTGTTTATTATTCTTCGGCGAAGTTTTAACAACTGTAACAATTTTGGTCGAATTCTCACTTTGACTTCCGATAACTTTTTTTTTATCTTTGATTTCACTTTGATTTATCTTTGATTGAGCGGTACACAGACTTAGGCATAGTTGTGAAGTAAAATAAAATAATTATTAAGAAAGGGATAGCGACAAAATGATTATTTCTGCAGTAAGGTAGAAAATCTAGAAAAAGGTACAAAATGGGTCATATCTCCTAAACCGTAGATAATTGCTGAACATACATGGGGGTATTTCTGGTAGCTAATGAACCCCTCTATCTAATTTTTCATTTTGATCCTGAACTTCTGGGCCACCCTGTATAATCTACTGCTGATAACCGCTAAGGGAATATCCGAATACAGAATTATATTTGTAATTGTGTGCTGCTGGTTGCGCTGGGGGGTTAAAATGGCCGCATTGTTTGCATTGCGCACTTACTTTTATATGCGCAAATGTCAAATTACAGTATTGCTTTCTTAGATGAATTGCTTCGATGTCCCCACTTTAACCCCCCTGGTGAGAAGAACAGAAGAGCTGATCAGTTTCCCTTATCATCAAAAAGAGGAAAAAATGCAAGAAAATGTTTTGGAACCGAAGTCGGGAAATGTCACGATTAGTTTGAACTGCAGCTCTCGAACCCCTCTTCCTGCGCCTGCGCTATTTATCAATTTACCTCGTCAACGGTCTGAGCCGCTCGAACTCTTTATTTTTAGCTTTGACCCTTCGTTGACGGGCTATCCTGTCTCGAAACGTGATCACATTGCATTATAATTTGGTTTTGTTTATAGACAACGTCTGTGGTCTAGTGGTTAGAGCATTATGCTCATGATCTGGAGGTCCGGGTTCGATTCCCGACGGGAACACTGTCGAAATCACTTTTTAAGACTGTCCTTTGTTTGGTAAGGACTTTTCAGGCTTGAATCACCTGATTGTCCGAAAAAGTAAGATGATTCCGTGCTTCGAAGGGCACGTTAAGCCGTTGGTCCCGGCTATTAGCCGTAAAAACACCGCCACCAACCCGCATTGGAGCAGCGTGGTGGAGTATGCTCCATACCCTCTTCGGTTGATTGAGGGGAGGCCTGTGCCCAGCAGTGGGACGTATATAGGCTGTTTAGTTTATGTTATGTTTGTTTATAGATTTAAGCATCCGATGAGTGGCGTAACTATTTGAAAACATTTATGTTTATGAAGTCTTTGATTATGTAACACGTTGTTTATTTCTCAGGAATGAATCAATTCGACAAGTACTTAAAAACTTGCTTTATATAACTAGATATCAGACATTTTTGTCAAATGAAACGCGATACTATTTTATCCTAAGATCTTCTTCTGTCGTGTGGGTTGTGAGGTGGATTACCAACCCCATCAACCCCGGTGTCAGGGTTACTATTGAGCCGCCAAAGGCCTCTGACATGGCTCATGTAACGACTACTAACTTACATCAGTAAGTAGTAACCGGGACAAACGGCTTAACGTGCCTTCCGAAGCACGGATCATCTTACTTTCGGACAATCAGGTGATCAGCATATAATGTCCTAGCCAAACTAGGAATCATAACATAAAATGATTTTTGTAATATGTCCCCACTGGGATTTGAACCCGGGACCTGCAGATCCTGAGCTCAGCGCTCAAACCAATGGACCAAAGTTTATGTCGGATATTTCACATCCATATCTTATAGCTAAGTTACAAAATACATATAGTAAGTACTTATAAAAATGTTCTCTGTGGTACAATGATCCAAAAGAAGACAGGTGATCCGCCCAAATACTAAGTACGTCCATTATGGACAGGATGAGGTTCCGGTGGTGTAATGGTTAACACGCTTGTTTCGGCTTCACAGGAGGTGCAGGCTCAAGTCCCGTCCGAGTCAGGTTTTTTCGATATATTTTCACTTTGTGACAACCATCATTTTGGAAAGGACATTTCTGGATATAGTTGTATTTGAGCTTTATGGTCCTATTACCTGATACGAATGTAGGAAAGTGAGAATACTATGAAAGGATAATGAAGGGGAATTTGATTGTTTATGGTATGAAAGGAGGATGGTTAATAAATGGGACGTAAGGCAGTTTTAAAAAGTAAGAAAGGCGAGTCTATGGTGCGATGTCGGTCGGGTTAGAGGATTTTGTTAAAATATAAGGAGTAAAGTGATATTTAAAATATCCCGTGTTATTTCTATATCCCACATGAATAATAAATAAAGAAGAATTTAGACAACACTACTTTTTGCTACATGGACGACATATTAAATGATGCACTGACCCCAAACTAAATGGGATAAACGCAGGAAATTATCTTCTTAAGTACCTTTATAGGTATGCTACACAAAGTGCTTATAGTGGTTCAAACTCTTATACAGTTCAGCAACAAATAACTTTGCTAACTTTTTTTTTACAAAACAATGGTGTTCATTCCAGTACCATCTAATTTTATTTTAAGTCATACCTGTCATTTTCTTATCCGCCGAAAAGGAATGGGACGAGTAATCGACAGGCATAAAATTTATGGAGCACACGTCAATTTAAAGGCAGAAGTTTAAAAAACCCTTCCAAAATTTTATATTGGCCAATAACCCGACAGAATTAAGTTGACAGCACACGTCAAACGGATTGCACATGGGCGAGATGCCTATTTAATTCGCCCGGGTTATTCATTTCTTTTTAAAATTAATTGCTTTTCTCTAAGAAGGTATAATAAAAAAACCGCACCAGGTGAAGTCTGGTCGAAGTACCAGTGTATGTTTAATAGGGTATTTCACTGAGTCGAAGATAAATTATAAAATGCTAATCTAGAAATATAAGTCAAGATATGATGATGATCAAAAATAAATCTCATTTTTCTTTTTGACTTACTAACGAAATTTCATTATGAATTAACATTAGTTCGTCTTTTGCTTTTACTGATGACGTCACTGGCCAGTATTTCCATACACATTCCGGATAAAATTTTCGTTTTGATGTTTCAAAAACAGTAGGTACTTATCCCATTCAACGAACTTGTCAAAATAGCCTATTTATAACTAAAATTGATTACGTACTTATACACTTTGGTACCCTGTCACATTCACTTTTTTGTCAACTTGAATTGTAAGTCTCACTAAATGTCAAATATTAGTGCGACAGGATTCTAAAGTGGGTAAGCAAGTAAATAATATTACTCATTATACATAGTTTGTCATGTTCTATTTCTTTAAGTACTTAAATATTTTTCTTTGTCAATGTTTACCTGTAAACATCGCAGAAAATACGTATAGCTAATTATTAATTTAAATGAATTAATTTTTGATTGTAAGCTTACCAACAGCCAAGAAGGCAACGAGAATAGTTTTCCAGATCATTTTGATGCACTGTAGACGTGTAATTGTACTGACGGGTAACCACTGACTGAAGCTCGTCCATCCTAACTCACATTATATACATCACAACCGTTACGTGGTTGATTCATACTTGGGTCATCCTCGAACTGATTATATTATTATACCCGTGTATTTTATTTGTTTAACCCACATAGATATTTATTGGGTGAGAACAACATACGCATTCAGAATGCGTTTCGATGCTTATCGACTAAATTATGTCTTAGAAGGACTAAATTATGTCCCCAAATAATATTTTTATTATAATGGATTATGGATCTGTACACGAAAACCAAATCAACCAATCACAACCCCGAACCCCCGTCGGCGTGATCGTCAATTGCCCCTTATTCAGGGCTTATCGCTAGCGACCCACTAGGGCCGATTAATTCTTTCAAATATATTGCTCTCAGACAACGCTCTGAGTCGAGGTTCGCGCCCAACTGAGCACCTTCAGGCATGTTGTCTTAAATCACTCCCAATTTGTCCGGTCATGTAGCTAATGTCATTTGCGGCAAATCTACAATGAATGCCGATGTTTTTCTTGCAGTTTCTTTTCCCGGCTATACAGGTTGTGAGAAGCTGCAGTAGTTTGAGGCGGATGCGACGTTCGTTATGTAAAAATTGACGATTCAAAGTGTAACTATGTTGCCTACTGAATAAAGATATTTTTGAATTTGAATTTGAAAATCACCTCGAAAAAGACATGTGGCCGATGGACTAATTGCCCTCCCATTAAAGATAACAGTCCTGAGCTCATATAGATATGTATGTATATTATATATTCTGTAATGAAGGGAGCCGTAAGCCCAGGTAGAAGAACGCTTGACTCTCATTGTGCGGTCGCAGGTTCGAAACCCAACAAGCGCCTAAACCAATGTTAGTCGAATTTGTTTCCGATTTCATATATAGTTCTTAAATGTTTATTAGGTGCTCAGTAGTGAAGGAAAAACCCCACATTCCTGATAAATGCGTTTCAGCGGTATCTGCCCTAATCTGTATTGGGCTAGTTTTTCTTTTGCGGGTTAGAAGGTCAGGCAGGCAGTCGATTCAAATCTTTAGGTTAGGTAAGCGGACCCTGTGAGAACAAGATAAACTAGGGAGATGGTGTAATTAATAAAAAATCGACAAAACGTTTCGAGAAAAGGTAGGTAGTGCCCCTGCCCTTGCGTTTCGCTTTGCTCGCCTTGGCGGGCGCACTCCCGTGCCCCCAGATATCAGTTGACAATAAGTGATCTCAATCTAACACGATTAAAAACCGGAAACATTAACATCTCTATAAACGCAGTTATTCAAGACAAGAACGCCTGCGATTATAGTAATAGTCCATATTTAGTAAGTAATGCAGAATATTTTAACATTATTCTATAAAAAAACACAGCTTTAAATGGAAATAAAATTTATGTCGTCAGGAATAGTGCGTAAATACATTAATTATAGTGATAAATTGTAACCCGGGCAATTTCCATGCTCCACCGTGCATTTGCATTTTCGGAGGTATATGACCTAACTTGTATTAGGCTGGTTTTCCCTTTGCGGGTTGGAAGGTCAGACAGGCAGTCGCTTCTGTAAAAAACCGGACCTGTCAAATCTTCAGGTTACGTAAGCGGACCCTGTGAAAAAAACGGGATAATGCTAGCGATGATCACCAACCCGCATTGGAGCAGCGTGGTGGAATATGCTCCATTCCCCCTCCGGTTTATTGAGGCGAGGCCTGTGCCCAGCAGTGGGACGTATATAGGCTGTTTTTGTATGTTATGTTTAAGACTTTGGCATGCATTAAACAACTTTTCCAAATAAATGAACACCTATTATAAAAAAAATATTTTTTTTAATAAAAATATTAATAAAATAAGCAATAATATATTTTTCTTTTATATAAGTATTTTGTTTTTCCCAGACGCTTGCGAGTTGCGATCAACTAACGTGAGAAGGCCTGTGCGTTTGGTTTCAAAAGCGCCACATAGGCATGAGCATAACCTTTGCCACAAATCATCTAGACCGGCCGGTCCAGTGGTTGACCGTTGAGCTCACAATCCGGAGGTCCCGGGTTCAAATCCCGGTGTCTCGGTGAAAATCACCTTATGATCCCTAGTTTAGTTAGGACTATACAGGCTTATCACCTGATTGTTCGAAAGTAAGATGATCCGTGCTTGTGGAAAGAAATATAGAAAGAAGAAAGAAAAAATATAGGGAGGTATTCTAAATGATCTGTGGCAAAGGTTGTGCTCATTCCTATGTGGCGCTTTGGAAAGCGCACGGGCCTACTCACGTTAAGTAGTTCCCTGAACTACTTACTGAAGTACGTCGTCGTTACATGAGCCACGTCAGAGGCCTTTGGCGGCCTGGTAACCTCCCCCCCACTCCCTGACATAAAAGCCGGATCCGCTCCTATAAAGAATAATCTTTGCGTCGCACAGTTCGGTGTTTGCGAATGTCCCCACAACGACAGCGTGGCCTAACGATGTATGTATTCATCTCTGGTGACCCCGTATAGTGATAAGGTGGGTTATTTTATAAAAAACAAGATCAAAACAAAAAAAGGAGTTTTGCAAAGTAACAAAGTATATATGCTGACAAACACGGTACCCTCCTTTGCATCGCGCAGTCGAGTGTCACTAAACTTACCTGTGTTATTTGCGAATGTCCAAGATATATACGGCCTTCGGTGGTGATGCCTAAGTTTCCGGCCAAGTAGTTAACGTTACTGCATCTAGGCCCGCGTGGTGGTTTAAGGCCCGATCTCCCTATCCATCCATAGGGAAGCCCCGTGCCCCAGCAGTGGGGACGTTAATGGGCTGGTGATGATGATGAGTTAATGCCATCTGCGGCAAGTGTACAATAAGTCACGTCAAAAAAAAATGGTGGTGATGCCTAACGATCTTTGAGTCCATTGTGACCCCATGGCGACCCCGCGTACGTTGATAACGTGGGTTATCGAGACCTGACACACCACACACGCTACGAGGAAATTTCAAGACGAAAATATTTTCACTGATGTAACTAACTGTAACTCGTCTAAGTATCGCTTTATCGGCTAGTGCGAAAGAGAGGAAAAATATATGTCTCTTTCGCACTTAAAGTATTACAGCTTAGTAGGTACGAAAGATACTTTAATAACTAAATAGGGTAACTATAATATATAAACAGCCTATACACGTCCCGTTGCTGGGCACATGCCTCCCCTCAAATAACCGGAGTGGGTATGGAGCATACTCCACTATTAATAGAAAGAACTAACGGCTTAACGTGCCTTCCGAAGCACGGAATCATCTTATATTTTCAGACAATCAGGTGTTTCAAGCCTGTAAAGTCCTTACCAAACAAAGGGCAGTCTCGCTTACTACTTACCCACCATACTTAGAATACCTATGACTTCTCTGCACTCTAGTAGGTATTTTAGTAGGCCCGAAGGAAGGACGTAAATATACGATCCTGCAGACCTGATTACTCTAGCCATAGCGGCGGCCAATCAGCTCGCGACAACTGACACTTCATGACTCCGATACCCATCACTTCGGCATGGTCGACGATTTTTCACTCATTCAGCGCTTATCGCTATCGACACACTAGGGTCGATTAATTCTTACAAATATACACCCTAAGTCGATGTTCGCGCCCAACTGGGCACCGTCTCAAATTTTGTACCGAGTGAGAGCTCTCAGCGCTCCCCATTAGGCTAGTTTCCAACTAGTCAAATCAGTTACTTTTTATTAAACGTCAAAACACGAAATCACTAAGGAAATTGTATGAAAAAGCACACTGTTACGTCATAGAAAAACGTGATAAAATGTTTTACTTATTATTACGTTTTTCTTGACTAAAATTAATAAATAACTTAAATAGAAAAAAGAACATGTTTTTCGTCGGTTTTAGATCTGTCTTTATTTATACGTAGTAATTAGAATTTCATAATTTATCATGAACTTACACAACCCATTTGTCGGGCAAGTAGTTAACGCTATTTGCGGCAAATGTACAATAAGTCACGTCAAAAAAAATAGTAGGTATTATCATCTGCGTAACAAATACCCGCGGACGTCACCCGGTTGAAATAATAGATAATTGTAATTAGTATTGATCACAGTTACATTTTGTTTTGTGGAACACTTGCCCATATTAGTGTAGATAGACGTCCTGCTTATAACGGGACAGTCCCGATTTTTGCCTGAAATTTTTACTATTTCCCAATTGGGGTAGTCACAGGTACTTCCATCGCAATATGAACTAAGTACCCACACCTCACCGAGGTTTTCTAGGTAGTGAACCGTAACGCTGTCTTATTAAAATGGTTGAGCCAATTGTGTTAATGAAAACTGCATCTAAGATAAATTAATATCTCATTGGTGCAAATTCGGTACCGGGGTCGGAACAGGCGCGTTGAACCTTTTTTTTTTTTGACGTGACTTATTGTAGATTTGCCTCATATGGCATTAACTACTTGGCCGGAATTAACTACTTGGACGGAGATGCCGGTAAACCGCAGGACCTCAGTGACTCTGCGCGGAATATTTGATAAAATATTTGAATATTGTTAAAAAAAAATGGCTACTAGACGGTAGTCCGGCCAGGGAGCATCATGCAAGTTCAAACATTGATGTATTAATTACTATAGAATAGAATAGAAATAGTTTATTATGAAAGGACGCCACACACACAAAAAAAAAAGACAACAACATCATATGAAATTTCCACTAAAACAATTACAAAAAAGCAAGACGGATGTTAGTCGAAATGATCACAAGGTGGTGGTGGACGTCCTGAGATAAAAGGGCCTCACTCAGCACAAGTCGCGGCGTGAACCACGACGCTGATATTATGTGGACCCTACTACACTGTACTACGTGTACTAATATGTAAACATTTTGAAACATTAACACATTAACTTTTTTAACAAATGAAACCGTAGGTCTCATCAAATGTCAAATATGATAGTGCGACAGGGTCCAAAGTGGGTACATGATATTGCTCATGGCTGTCCTCTGTTACTATGGTTAATGTTGTTATCATTGGTCATTGTTCAAAGGTCAAACACCAAGCAAAACTTTCCGTATATTTTGCTTGGCTTGCCATGACAATAAGTAAACAACGTAGAACTGGTTCAGCTGCTTATCTCACTGTATGTCGTACAACCTAACAGAGAGATTGGGTCCTTTCCAACATGATGAATAATTTTCATCCCTTATCACCATAAGGTTCATCATAGGTATACGGTCTTCGTAGCTGCAGGTTATCTACTGGGTAGTTGTGGCTCTGGCTAGCCCATGAAATTATATAGTATGTATGGTATTTGTTACCTAGGCAAAGCTGACCAAGTCCCTAATTAAGTAAAAAATACACGCCTGTAATCGTTATCCGGGTAACTAGTTTCACACAATCGATTGCCGTATTTGCTGTTGGTAAGTTACTTGTAAATGTGGTGGGCTATTTTTTTTTAATTCCACGTCACATTTGCCTGTAATATTACCTGTAGTTATTATATTAACCGTTGTTGTTGTACCGTCCCGCATCCAACTATTTTTATGGCTGATTCCTGGTAGTGGTTGCCTGGAAGAAATTGCTTCGGAGCAACTAGGTCGCTCGTCGGTACAGTTGCTAAATGTTTGTATGTTCTGTTTGTGTGCAAAAAAGTATTTTTGATTTCATTTGCAAGTCACTTACCACTCACTCACTCACCACTCAACACTTCAAGGTCACTTTCAAGGACAGAACCATTCTTTGCCCGTTGTCCTACTGCCTAGTCCTACTAGTAGTACCATGGGGATTTTTTTTTGCCCGGGGTTCTATCAGTAGGACTGTAATATAAATATTAACATTCGTCTACGGACGTTCCGATTCCAAAGTGTCATACTACCTATTATGAACCATCAATGACCCATGGTTTCTGTCCGAGAAAGGGTAATAAAAAGGGTAAGGGTAAAGGGTAGGTTAATTGGAAATGTCTTTTAACATTATCCCGTCTGATTTCTCATTCCAAGAACAGATAAGCTACACGAGCAGAATAGTATAAACATACATCACTGGCCATTAAAATTTATTGTCGTATCTATTGCAAACGATGATAATTACGCAGACACATAAGCGAGTACGACGCATAACGTCCTACGCTCTAAAATTAAAACAGTTTTTAAAATGTTTTGTTTCAACCATAAAGTACCTGTAATATTATTTTTCGTGGTCACTGTGAGTGGAAAGTCTCTCCGTAATATAAACGAAAACTTATCGACTGTTGAACTGGAACCAACCGTGCAATACGTAGATGGACAAAGTCTAACGGACAGTGTGATCACAACAAAGGAAGACACGTTAACTATAACGTTTGGTAGAACTCCTAGTAATTCAGAAGAGGATTCGTCGAAAAGCGAACCTAAAGTGACGCCGAATGAGCCTCACAATTATGAAAATGATTCTGATGGAAGCGAATACCCCTGGAGTGACGAGTCGTCTAGAGATAAACCAGCTTTAAGGCGTGCGATACTCCAGAGATTAGGTATTTTACCCGCTGAAGTTTTAGTAGACCATTACACTGAAAAACAACAAGTATTGTGATAGTGTTACTTAGAAAAAAAAAATAAGTAAGTTATATATTATTTGGCAGATATGAAATTATACAATAAATTATAATATTAAGTATTTAAAAATTGACTTTGTTTTCTCGTTTGATTTATTGTGAACACTCTTAATCACTCTTAGCAAGGTGGTAAGTAGGTATACTTCAGACTACAAATTGGTTAAAGTTTTGAAATAAAAAAACTTGTGTAAGTCTTTTGTTGGAAGCATGTTACTTTTTTTACCTTTTAAGAACTCCGGACATTTCCAACTACCCAGACAAGTAGTAGAGGTCTGAGGAGGACCTATAACCTAAATACGTCATACTAATCGTAGTGTTATAGATACGATATGGTTGAACCCGTTCGCTTGTTGGATTATCAATAACTTCTACGTTGGATATTTCAATAACTTCTACTTCCTTATTTACTTTATAAATGATACAACAAGTATCGTTTATATCTTTATTTAAACATAATATAGGTATTACTATTATGGCGTTTGAACTACATAATGGCTGAATATTATTTTACACTCCAATAAGTACTCCTTCCGAATTTCATATTAGAAATTACGTTGAGCACACTCTCTAAAATGATATACACAGTATTACAACGCAGATAAAAGTGTTACAATGTAACAGACACTAATATCGAAGGCGTATTTCGCCGCCATTTTGTTTTCGTTAAAACATTTGACAGAATAATATTCGCTCATTATTATTTCTCCTAAAACTGATACAATTTCAAGGATATTAATTAGGTACGTATGTGGTGTAACATATTATATTGTACGAAACATTCTGTGGTCGAATACATATTTTGTTGATATGACGTCCACGTTAGCCATGCTTGCCTCTAGAAAACAGGTACATTTATTTGTTTTTCATCGATCGTCGACGCGAAGAAGAAATATAATATTATAGACATATTTGTCATTTTCATTTTTCTCGAATAGAAACTAGTCTTAATCGACTGACTTATAATAATCCAAATCTCCCAACACCTGGCATAGTAACGAATATAGGCTATATACGCTTATTCTTAACACGCGTTATTAAATTTTTGACAAGCACGACTTTATTATCAAGTTATAAACTATAGCTTAGAACTAGTAAAGGAGAACCCACAGTGTAAATGTTAAAACACACTTTACCGTTTCCAACGAATTATTATAAAGCCAGAACAGGTAGAGCTTTAGGTTTTAAGTTGATCAGCTTTCACCGCATATCATGCTGTCATTTCATTGAAATATTTTTTATCAAACATCCATAGTAATTTTTCGGTCAAATGATAATATATCAAGGAACTACCTAGGTAATGTGAGCACTCCCTTATCTTAGAAATAAATAGTCTCATCCTTTGGTTACATATAAAATTTAACGCAATAATAATAGAAAACATTACAAACGACTAAAAGACAAGAAACAATACGAATATACGTATAGGTATAACATCTATTACAACGCTACTGATTTAAACACGTTTCTTGTCAAACAAGAATAGTTACAATAAAATCACAGGTAAGTACAATATCACTATACACATTTTTAATTCTTATAAAATGTCTCTCAGAGAGACGCAAGAGTCTTTTTAAAAAGACCCGTTAGCTTCCTAAACATAATTTGAGACACAAAAAGAAAATTAACTAATTCAAATATGGAAACAAGTAACACAAAATTTTAGACGGTTGGAATCCATAATTAGTGTTATCAATATTACGCGTGCACGCACCTCACTTTCCCCTTGTCATATTCATATACATTATATTTCACAAAATACACGTAGAAAAGTCCATGTTAAGTACTAGTATCATTGATCCATCCAATTAATACATCAAATTGAACATTGTGTATTTTTTTTTCACTGTATTTAGGAAGTAATTTACTTACTCCAAGTACTTTTAAATATCTTCCTTTGTGAAATTGGTTATAACAAATTCACATCTCATAGCCTAAATTTTATGTCTGGCTAGTTAGACAATAGTCTTTCAGACGAAAATTTATTTTTCATCACCGTTGGTTTTAATTTCACAGTGAAACTGTCACATGAATATTTACTAACTTGCTGTTCTTTCATGTAAACCATCGAAGAAGTAAAGAGTCTCTCTAAGTACAACCATATCCTTATAGAAAAATTACCTTAATTAAATGAAGCTAGATATATTGTAAGCTATGATTAATGCATATCTTTTTACATAGGTATTATGTTTATTTTGTACATTTAAGTAACTTTAGTGAATCCAGAAGCTAAATTCTATTGTCAGTGAGGTTGAGGTCTACTATAACTTGAAGTATGTATGAAGCGAGATTATTGAATGACTTAGGCAGTGTAAAAGTAAAATATTATCTAGTTTCCCATCTAAAATTTCCATAGTAAAAATGTTACTCACTCCATTCAACACGTATGTAGAAAGTATTATTATTACTAGACCATAAAATTGCATAAAATGACAGTATTTGGCACTATATACAATTCCACTTCGAATATATATATATATATATATATATATATATATATATGGGGGCCTTTACACTGGATTTGTGGTACATCTAAAACTAATTAAGAGCAATAATAATGCTAATTCACAATCATAAATTTTATACAGAAGTAACGTAGGTATATAATGTAGTACTTAAGTATAAAGTACTTGAATCAACTTGAAATATAACATTGCTTGATTTTATTATAATTAATATTTAAGTAAGTAAACGCCCTTAAGGAAGCTCAAGATTTTCTATCAAAATAAATAAAATTATGTAATTTATGGTAACTTTAGTTCACAATTCATTTCACGAGTCTAAAGAAAACTTTAAAATGTTTAAAATTTCGACCAAACAACACCACAAGTTAGAATATAAATATTACATCTGGGTGAAAATATACGAAATATAAGTCATTAAGTACATTCTTTGACTCGTCATAGATTTCTCAGGCCGCTCCTAGGCCAATATCAATAACGATTGATATATTTGCTCATCTTTGCTTTTCGACCAACATGCTCTAACTGTCTAGAGCACAAATTTGTCCAAAAATAGGACTGAAAATGGATATTCCTATAGGTGACCGCGTACAGTTAGTTCAAGACCACTAAATAAATATAATATAGACCTGCCTCATATAGCCAATTCATTAGATATTATAGGTATAGACCGCGATAGACATACTCAAAATCATTGGAGCGTCAAATCACTAGAGCGTGGTCCTGATATGACCATTATTGTGCAAAGTCATGGCAGGACTATAATAATTGTGGTCTTTTCCTACACAGTGCGCAATCACCTTCACATTATTCGTTCACTCGATTAGTGTTTTTTGCTTGTTAATAAGAGCATTGAGCAGTTTTATACGGGCCTTAATAGCCTTGTATCGAAGGTATTCCTCCTCTCTTCCTTTCTTATCGTCCCTTTGTACCTTCCTGCTGTTCTGAAGCTCAAAACTTATCTCGTACTCTTTGATGCTTCGACGTAGTACCTGAAAAATTACAAAGAAGAATACTCTTAATAATTTCGATGTACGTTTGGTTAGTCTCGTCATGACATAATTTAAGCTTTTTACAACACACACAGTGTTGTGAGCGCGTGGGGAATTTGTATGAATATTGTCTCAAATATGTTTAGTCGGGTTTTTAGGACTAATAGGGAACAAAAATATTATAAAAACTGCACACTCTGAAACAATTTTGTTCCGTTTACAGCATTGGTATCCGGGATAAAATCTCACCAAGAACCCCCAAAATGGTAAAGAAATACTTACACATTTGTGCAATTTGGCCTCTGAGAGTGCTCTGGATAAGTCTTCCAAGCCAAGGCAGTGGAGGCCCTCGTTGGATGGAGTGGCCTCTTCACTGGTGGTCGCAGATTGAGCTGATGATGTTGACGATGGAAACTCTTCCCCTGCATTCTCTTTCGCTGGTGGAGACTGCAGCGGCGTTTCTGGTGTTTCCTGTAAATGATAATATTATTGTTGTCAATTGACTCCAGAAGACCTAGTATATAGGGACACTTTTTGATTAGAACAGGCAAAGTAAATATAAATAAAAATAAGAATATTTGAAAGTGCTGTAATATATATAATTTCAGTGCCGTAATTATTTTTTAATGGTAAAGCCACAGTCATTTTGCAAGGATAGGTAGTTAGATACATTTTCGTCAATCGAATTGTAAAGGATTTATGCGGTCTTATCATTTATAGGGGGCGTATAGCTAACACTATAGAAAAATCTGCAAAAATATCAACTACCGAAATAAGGACACTTCAAAAAGTGTTTGATTTCATTTGAATAGAAAGAAAGCAGTTAAATAAAAATCTACACACCTCTTTCATATCTAATACGCAGGTCATGACCAGTGTAGAGTCCGAGGGTTTGTCTTGAGAATCGCTCGAGCTGTCGACACTGGTGTTGAAAATCATAGCCTCATGCTCATGAATCGTTGCCAGTTCACCATTGGTACCAATGCCCTGAAAATATAATAACACAATTTCCATATTTAGTGATAAAGACAGGATCAGAATGTCTAAAAAAGCTACAATTATCATTTCACCTAAAAAACATTTTGCTATGTGATAATGTTTGACGTACTTAACGCTATTCATCATTTCGACATTTCTTTGGAAGGTGGTAAAATGGTGCACATATTCTTCCTCTATCGTGTAGGTTGTGAGGTGGAGTACCAACCTCATCAACCCTGGTGGCAGGGTTACTATTGAGCTGCCAAAGGCCCCTGACATGTACATGACATGTAACGACTACTTGCACCTATTAGGAACTGCATTATGTCAAACAAAAATGACAAATAGCAGAATTGCTCTTTAGATGATTAACATTTCATCTCTCGTCTTTTTAGACCTTCATATAACATTGAATTGACATATTCAAGACTGTTTATTACATCACCTAAACGCAGAATGCAGATCTGCACAAGACACAATGTTAAATCCAACTCGTCTGGTATCTTGCCTCTTTTTCATATTGATTGTACCCAGATAATAATGACAATGACGTACTCGTATGAATGAACTCATTCAAATGTTAATAACGACACTTACCGTATCAGGTCTAGAAGCCAAGGCCCTTTTAACGTTTCTGTAGCGGTCGTACAGATGCCTTGCTGCGCCGCGTTCTGCCGAGTGTGCTGGTGGTCTACCCCTAGCAGCTTCTAGACGGAGGAGTGCCCGTTGTACGCAAGACTTTTCAGCGGCAAGCTGGGATGCCGTCCAGTTCGTCTCTGGCACTGCTGATCTTCCTGCTGCTTTCCGACAACCTTCAAGCCACTGTTGAGGAGATGACATGATTTGAAGAAGGCAAAATATAGGTAGATGTAACTGCAGGAAAGAGAGTCGTAGAAGAAATCGAGGGAGGCGTTTCTTTAGCAGACGGATTTCAAATTCAAACTAAACAAGATGTAAAAATAGATAATGAATAGGCTTTGAATCGTGCTAATAGCGAAAAGAAACGTGAAGAGACGTGAGAAATTCACCGGTAATGTTTATAATTCTGTCCATCAAGTTATATAAGTAACTCTGCTTCAAATGAAACGCATTTGTCTTTTAGCAAATTTTAATAAGTAAGTCCTGTCAAAATACTTGCCTCTTCAATGTCGCGAACAACATCAGTCATAGATTTCTCACTCTTCAGCGCTATATCAAGTTTGTCATCTCGTTCTTTCTGCTGCTTAGCTGCTTGGACTTTCATGGCATACTCGACAGGGTCGGCCTTTATACATTTTTTCTCTTCCTGCAGGCGTTTTAGGGTATCATACATGCGTGTCAGTTGCACGTCAGTTATCCGCTCGCTTGCTGTTATCGCGTAGCCATTTTTGGATTCATACTCGCTTTCGTACTTCGCTATGCTTTTCTTTAGCACAGTTATCTGAAAAAGGAGAGCAACTATTAGATATGTAAAACGACAACATTTTCAATATATCAAACTCAGCGGTGAAGGAAAACATCGTGAGGAAACCCACATTCCCGAGAACTGCGTTTCGTTCGGAGGTATGTGACCTAATCTGTATTGGGCTGGTGTGCCCTTCGCGGGTTGGAAGGTCAGACAGAAAGTCACTTTTGTAAACCGGACCTGTCAAATCTTCAGGTTAGATAAGCGGACCTTGTGAATATATCCAACTCAATTATTTTTTTCAGTTGGTAACATATTTAGTTACACTTTGAAGCCGCTACCGGACCTTTTAGAAGCGCCACAGAATATCCAATCACACAGAACATTCAGACAGAATATTTTTCACACGTCTATACGTAATTATGACGTACCAGCTTCAAAACACAGATTTCCGTCTATTACACACGCTACACATACTACTCTAGAACATATAGCTTTTAGAATAGAATACAGAATCTTTTTCACCATAACGTGCATTCGTCGGCCGGGTTGATACCTGTTAATAGTTTTTAAATAAAGTCAGTTAAAGAGGTCTTCGGGTGGCTTGAAAACTGGTGAACGGGTTGGCCCAAATACTTGCACCAACCCACAGTGGGAGCATGGTGTAATATGCTCCATATCCCCTCCGGTGAATTAAGAGGAGACATGTGCCCAACCCTCATGAACATTAGTCCGTATTAAGTTAATCTAAGCCGGCGACCATGCATGAACATTTTTATGATAATGGGAAAAGCGAAACTGGTGTGCAAGGATCAGAGTAAGTGGAATTTCATAGTATTTGCTTCCCCAATGGGAAATAGTCGATTACATATGTAATGTTAATGTACCTTCTTGCTGATCTTTTCAAGGGTATTGTCCGGGCCGGATTGGTCGCGGCGGGGAGTGCGCGGCGCAGCGCTGCGTTCATCCTTGCGTGTGCGCTCGGCTCTCGCCGCGTTACCACTCCAGCGCACAGCCGCCGCCAACGCACCGGCGTCTAAGGTTTCTGGTTCGTCGCATACTGAAATAATAATTGGTTAATAGTGGAATTCGGTTTGAACTACGAAAAACACGTACCTAGTGTTGGTATTGTTATTTTTGTAAAGAATAGACTACGGAACCAGATCGACTGTGTAGTTTTTAAACAAACTTATGTACAATGAAAAATTGGCAAGTACTGAATTAAACCAGGTACTATGGGTAATATGGGTTTCATCTCAAATGATAAATGTGGCCTGTGAAGGTACTTAGTGGTTATTACTATCTAGTAATATAATAATAGTTCTTTTCCAAATTATCGCATTGGAAAAATACCTATTATCTAGTCAACCATTTACTATTATAATTAGTATTAACTACTGCTTTGTAGCCTAATAATAATTAAATATCACAAAAACTGTAGTTTCATATAAAAGACATCAACGAGTTTACGAGTTGATGTCATAATATTCTATTAAATAAAATATATATTTTTGAAATATTAAGTTGATATTATAAATGTACAGCTGGTAAATTTTCTACCTACATAAAATGGCCCCTTGTTCACTCCATATTCCCGATACCTACCCCACAGGCGCAGCCAAGAGACGAAGAAAGCAAGCCCAACTCACATTGAGGTTTCTGAACGATGTAGTCGAAGGGGAGTGGTGAGCTGCTTTCATCATTGTTGGGGGTGCAGTCGTTCTCTTTGGGTTGCTTGGGGATGCGTGCTTGAGCGCGACGCCTCTTGCCGCCATACTGCGGACGGCGGGCGCGGGACAACCGCTCCGCGCGACGCTCCGACTGAAAATGAATTGGCAACTTAATAGCACCAATGAGCAGTTTTCACTAGCACAGTTGACTCGACCATTATAGATGGCGTTACCGCTCACAGCGTATCACGTTGGTCTAACAGAAAGGTGAGGCATGGGTACTTAGCTCATCTTGCGATGGATTTAGTTCTGAGTTTTTAATGAGTTTTTGAGAATTGGCATATAATCGTGAGTTTATGTTATGAATGCGTACCTCAAGTCGGTTATAGTCGTGCAGCGGGGGCGGTGGCGGCGGTGGGGGCGAGCGCTCTTCGCTGTGCGGCCGCCGCTCTTTGCGCTCGTGCGCGCAGCCAGAGTCCCTGCGCTCACGCCGCTTGCGGGCCTCTCGCTCACACTCGGGCGCCGCCATATCTTCTGCTTCTCTCTGCTCGCTGTCTCGCTCGCAGCACTGCGCAGGCCACCCGGACCCAATTACAACCCGCCGCTCGTCTGAGCACTCACTTTGGTGTCCGTAACCCTAACCATAGTGGTATACAGTTAAATGTATCTGTCGTGTGCTTAGAAGTTAAAATTTCGTGGAAATTAAAAGTTGTGGGTAAAGCTGGTGTTCAAATGGTAGAGTGTCAAATATACATATAAGTACTTATGTAATATTGTAGATACATATAGTAAGTAGGTATGTAAAATATGTTTTGTGTTAAGTTTATTTCTTGCATATAAAGCTAATCTAAAAATCTAGATGCCGATTAGGTTAATAACATGTTGTTATTATAAAAGCAATGTTATATATTCTACAACACGGTTTAATATGTACCTACATATTAAGGGTTGAAAAGGTTACAGGAAAAGTTTTATGACCTTATTATATAATTTTTGTTATAAAAAAGAATGATCCAGAAACGTGAAATGCCATATCGTTTATCTGTAGCAAACGCGCTTCCTCTATGCGTTACAAAAAAGCATTAATACAGGTGCTTATGCGTTAATACAGAGCGTTAGTGCCACCGTAACGAAACAAAAATAGAACCTTTAGGTACTTGATTGTACTAAAACACGGTGTTTAATGAGGGACTTTCCAGGCTACGTTCCTCAAAATCAATATAGATGGCGCTGTATAGATTTTTCTTCGTTTAACCTTCTAATTTCATGGATAACAGACATATGCATCTTTTATATTTGTTTTTGGGTACAATTGATGATCTTTTTTTTACACCCATTATTATTCTAATCAAAATAAAGATAAGTAATCTAGGTAGCAACATAATTCCATACTCAATGTGATCCAAGTATCAAGTAACAATTATTATTATATTATATAAAGCTACAAACCCATGTATTGACTGACTGACTGACTGACTGACTGACTGACTGACATAGTTGTTCTCCCAGAAGGAGTGTCGGGGGGTGAAAATGGTGTATGGGGGGTGTGATCGGGGCCTCCCGGTGAGTATGGGAAAACTTCCAGATCTTGGAAAACTGCTCCGCATCAGGGAGACACCCCACGGCCTGGCGAAACTATCGCACCTGGAACGATTCTTTTTTCACAAAACCTACTTAAATCTTGGTCAAATTCTATTGTCGGTGAAAAAAAATCAAAATGGCGGAAAAACAAGATGGCCGCCATACAAAATTTTGTTTTTCCAGAAAATGTCTCTTTGGTAAAAAATGTGTATGGGGTTGTAATCGGAACATCCCGTTGACTATGGAAATTTTTCTCGATTTTGAAAAACTGCTCCGCATCAGGGAGACACCCTACGGCCTGGCAAAACTATAAAACCTGGAGCAATTTTTCTTTCGCGAAACATATTTAAATCTTGGTCAAATCCAATCCCCGGTGAAAAAAAAACAAAATGGCGGAAAAACAAGATGGCCGCCATACAAAATTTTCGTTTTTCCTGAAAATGCCTCGAGGGTAAAAATGATATATAGGGATGTGATCGGATCGTCATGTTGAGTATTTCAATACTGCTTGATCTTGAAAAACTGCTCCGCATCAGGGAGACACCCTACGGCCTGGCAAAACTATAAAACCTAGAGCAATATTTTTTTCACGAAACCTATTTAAATCTTGGTCAAATTCAATCCCCGGTGAAAAAAAACCAAAATGGCGGAAAAACAAGATGGCCGCCATACAAAATTTTCGTTTTTCCCGAAAATGCCTCGAGGGTAAAAATGATATATAGGGATGTGATCGGATCGTCATGTTGAGTATTTCAATACTGCTTGATCTTGAAAAACTGCTCCGCATCAGGGAGACACCCTACGGCCTGGCAAAACTATAAAACCTAGAGCAATATTTTTTTCACGAAACCTATTTAAATCTTGGTCAAATTCAATCCCCGGTGAAAAAAAACCAAAATGGCGGAAAAACAAGATGGCCGCCATACAAAATTTTCGTTTTTCCCGAAAATGCCTCGAGGGTAAAAATGATGTATAGGGTTGTGATCGGAACGTCATCTTGGAAAACTGCTCCGCATCAGGGAGACACCCTACGGCCTGGCAAAACTATAGCACCTAGAACTTTTTTGATTTCACGACATCTATTTTTGTTTTGGTCAAATACTATCGCGGTAAAAAAATGGAGGGAAAACAAGATACGCGAGCAGCTTGCTGCGAGCGAACCACGCGACATCTAGTTATTATAATATATATAGCTGCAAACCCACTGACTGACTGACTCACTCACTGACATAATTGTTCTCCCAGAAGGAGCGTCGGGGGGTCAAAATGATGTATGGGGGGTGTGATCTGGATCTCCCGGTGAGTATGGGAAAACTTCCAGATCTTGGAAAACTGCTCCGCATCAGGGAGACACCCTACGGCCTGGCGAAACTATCGCATCTGGAATGATTCTTTTTTCACAAAACCTACCTAAATCTTGGTCAAATTTTATCGCCGGTGAAAAAAAAACAAAATGGCCGAAAAACAAGATGGCCGCCATACAAAAATTTGTTTTCTCAGAAAATGTCTCGGAGGTAAAAATGATGTATGGGAATGTAATCGGAGTGTCTTGTCGAGTATGGAAATACATCTCTATCTTCAGAAACTGCTCCGCATCAGGATGACACCCTACGGCCTGGTAAAACTATCGCACCTGGAACGATTCTTTTTTCACAAAACCTATTTAAATCTTGGTCAAATTCTATTGTGGGTGAAAAAAAATCAAAATGGCGGAAAAACAAGATGGCCGCCATACAAATTTTTCGTTTTTCCCGAAAATGCCTCGGGGGTAAAAATGATGTATAGGGTTGTAATCGGAACGTCTTGTAGAGTATGGAAATATTTCTTGATCTTTGAAAGCTGCTCCGCATCAGGGCGGCACCCTACGGCCTGGCAAAACTATCGTATCTGGACCTTTTTTGTTTTCACAAAACCTATTTAAATCTTAGTCAAATTCAATCGCCGGTGAAAAAAAAACCAAAATGGCGGAAAATCAAGATGGCCGCCATACAAATTTTTATTTTTCCAGAAAATGCCTTGGGGGTAAAAATGACGTATGAGGAATTTGATCGGATCGTCATGTTGAGTATTTAAATACTGCTCGATCTTCGAAAACTGCTCCGCATCAGGGAGACACCCTACGTTCTGGCGAAACTATCGCACCTGGAACGGTTCTTTTTTCACAGAACCTATTTAAATCTTGGTCAAATTCTATCGTGAGTAAAAAAAAATCAAAATGGCGGAAAAACAAGATGGCCGCCATACAAATTTTTCGTTTTTCCTGAAAATGCCTCTGGGATAAAAATTATGTATGAGGGTTTTGATCGAAGCATATTGAAGAGTATGGAAATACTTCTCGATCTTTGAAAACTGCTCCGCATCAGGCCGGCACCCTACGGCCTGGCGAAACTATCGCATCTGGACCGTTTTTGTTTTCACGAAACCTATTTAATTCTTGGTCAAATTTTAAGCCGGTGAAAAAAAAAACAAAATGGCGGAAAAACAAGATGGCCGCCATTCAAAATTTTGTTTTTCTAGAAAATTCCTCAATGTCAAAAAATATGTATAGGGGTGTGATCGGAACGTCATCTTGGAAAACTGCTCCGCATCAGGGAGACACCCCACGGCCTGGCAAAACTATAGCACCTAGAACTTTTTTGATTTCACGAGACCTATTCAAGTCTTGGTCAAATTCTATCGCGGTAAAAAAATGGCGGGAAAACAAGACACGCGAGCAGCTTGCTGCGAGCGAACCACGCGACATCTAGTTATACTATATATAGCTACAAACCCACTGACTGACTGACTCACTCACTGACATAATTGTTCTCCCAGAAGGAGCGTCGGGGGGTAAAAGTGATGTATGGGGAGTGTGATCTGGACCTCCCGGTGAGTATGGGAAAACTTCCAGATCTTGGAAAACTGCTCCGCATCAGGGAGACACCCCACAGCCTGGCAAAACTATCGCCCCTGGAACGATTCTTTTTTCACAAAACCTATTTAAATCTTGGTCAAATCCAATGGCCGGTGAAAAAAAATCAAAATGGCGGAAAAACAAGATGGCCGCCATACAAAATTTTAGTTTTTCCCGAAAATGCCTCGGGGGTAAAAATGATGTATGAGGAATGTGATCGAAACATCATGTTGAGTATGGAAATACTTTTTGATCTTCGAAAGCTGCTCCACATCAGGGAGACACCCTACAGCCTGGCGAAACTATCGCACCTGGAACTTTTTTGTTTTCACGAAGCCTATTAAAGTCTTGGTCAAATTTTATCGCCAGTGAAAAAAAAACAAAATGGCCGAAAAACAAGATGGCCGCCATACAAAATTTTGTTTTTCCAGAAAATGTCTCGGGTGTAAAAATGATGTATAGGGGTGTGATCGGAACGTCATCTTGGAAAACTGCTCCGCATCAGGGAGACACCCTACGGCCTGGCAAAACTATAGCACCTAGAACTTTTTTGATTTCACGAAAACAAGATGGCCGCCATACAAAGCTTCGAACTAATACCGGACACGCGAGCAGCTTGCTGCGAGCGAACCACGCGACATCTAGTTTTTATATATGCTTCTGCCATTACATTATATTTTGGAATAATTATGTACTCTAGTGAACCGATGGGGACATTGTCGAAATCACTTTGTGAGACTGTCCTTTGTTTGGTAAGGACTTTTCAGGCTTGAATCACCTGATTGTCCGAAAAAGTAAGATGATTTCGTGCTTCGGAGGGCACGTTAAGCCGTTGGTCCCGGCTATTAGCCGTAAAAACACCTCCACCAACCCGCAGTGGAGCAGCGTGGTGGAGTATGCTCCATACCCCCTCCGGTTGATTGAGGGGAGGCCTGTGCCCAGCAGTGGGACGTATATAGGCAGTTTATGTTATGTTATGTACGTATATGTACTCTAGTAATGAGAAAATAGGTAATTATCAGATTAAAGCTGTACAACGCTAACTATATTGTTTTTGGTGAACGGAGCCTGGAAAATCCTTCGTTAAAAGCACAATATGGAACGGAAAATAATAAAAATAACACATTTTTTATGACTTTACCGACAGAAAATTCCACTTGATATCAATTCATAATCATAACATAACATAACAAATACTTTATTGCACAAACAGGAAAAAACAAAATACAAAACAAATGAGAAAAATCATGAATCATGCTCTGAATCATCCCCCAAGGTTAACGCTACGGTGTAACTAACGCCCTATATAAGCAGGTAACTTATTTACAACGGAGCAACTGGAAAATTCCAAAATTTTCTGAACGAAAAACTTCCTTTTGTTTAGGTTCGCAAACTTCCAAAATTTGTTCTAAACTTTTCCCATGGCCTTTTTTGTTGCAAAGCGGATAGGTATAAAGCTATCATTAAAATTAGTAGGTTGATACAGAAACACTACAGGTATGATGTTAAATGAAGCCCCGGTTCAAAGTACCTGTATAAAATCCAATTGTACCATGTTTACTTCAAAATAAATCCCAAATTTCCAAAACTTTCGGCCGTTATGTGTGGTTTCTGAAATTAAACCATTTTTTTTGGTGCTAATGCACTGGTAATAATACTACAAAAAGTATCGTCAATGTTTTGGAACTTCTATTTCGAAAGGTCTGGCCCCATGGTAAAATAAACTACTGAGTTCTGACTGAAAACGAAAAACTTCTGACCAGTTTGGTATATTTTAGTACCAGACTTAAACTCTGAATTAGGTAAATTTTCAGATCGGGCTTAACTTAAGAGAACTCTAATAATAATTATGCTGGCATGTAGTGAGTGTAGGGTATACTTACAATGCAATATCTTGCAGCGCCAACTATGGAATCCAAGATCCTGGAAATATTGTCGCGGGCGCGGCTTGCCAGGGTAGCACGCGCGCCCTCTGCCGGGCGGAACTCGGAACTAACCGATACTAAACCGGGTTATTGCTTAACCTTTGATGTAAAACAAACCGAACGAAACAAAACGCAGCGGCAAAGCGTTTACGAACGCCGTTTTGGCGATAATCTACTACTATACTGTACACTGAACAGTCTTAAATATAACTATTTGATGATGTCACTCGCGAAGATCGACTCATTCGACATGTCCCAATCTCGGCACATATTGGCACGTCACAAACAGTCAATATGATGTGGACTCGCGGAAATTACGGCTGCTTCAAGAAGTGGGTGGAAACCAGCCTGTAATTTAGCATTTAGGGTGCAGGTCTGCTGACGAGCTAGACGCTCTAGTCCTCTATTGAGATTTCTTCATCTTGACTGATTCACATTCACTGAACCGAAGGGTATCGGAGTGTGGTAGTCCAGCTGCTTCAATTGTCTTCTATCATGTTGAAGTCTCGAGAGTTTACAAGAGATTTTATGGTGATACTGTGAATTTCGGGGTAACACGTTTGTGGTGTTTGGAATCTGAAACAATGAAGTGTTGTTGAGTAATCTAAGTTCTAAATAGATTTAATAAAGTTTCGTTTAATAATAACGTGTATCGTATCTGTGGCGTTACTAAATGACCAAGACCTATATTTTTTTACAAAATGGTTTAAACTCTGCTTATGAATTTCATTCGACAGGTGTCATGACATAAATCAATATTGTTTTCTGAATTTGGGAAAAGAATCGCATTCTAGCGCGGTGCCTGTAATCCTACCCACATTAAAAATCTTTGTGTCAAGATAGAGCTTAGCTGGCACTAGCGTTCAAATTGCTTTAGACAACAAATTCTGAAGCACAGGAAAAAAATATAGGACGGCCGGACTTTCATATCCTTTTTGTAACCCGTAATAAGAAAATAACACACTTGCATGCCAGCTACTTTCATGTGTAGACTATACATTTACACAATATATTTTTTTGTGTATTGTTTGTTTTTTTTTTTGTGATGTGTAATTTGAATAATGACAATGTAAATGTAAGTACCTAATGATTGACATTTAAATGTTAAATTTATTTTACTATTTACATGTTATAATTTAAAATAAATGTAGACCAAAATGTTAAATGCTGACCATCTGTAAACTGTAATACCATTTTTATTGCGAATAAATGGTTATATGAATTATGATTTCAGATATACTGTTTACAAGTTAAGCTTGCAGATGTAGATATCCACAGTGTGCCACGTGCGAGTAGCTGTCATGCAAGCTACTGTTCCGTTTAACTGGCATGTGTATTCCCGCCTTAAGGTTAAGGTCAAGAGTACCCTCAACCGTCGACTGTACGACAATTTTTATTTAAGAAGCTAAACTGTTGTTTCAGAATCGTAGTAGGTAAGGTTGCTTACCCCAATGGGATATCGGCGTGATCTTATCGATGTACGGATTAGCATTATTCACATTTAAGTAAGTACGGTCAAGAGTACTAATATGTATATATACACTTTGAAACCATGGCACATTAACTTTTTTGACAAATTCAACCGTGAGTCTCATTAAATGTCAAATATGATAGTGCGACAGGGTTCTAAAGTGGGTACATGATATTGCTCATGACTGTACATCGATACAGACAGATAAATAATTCTTAAACGTAGATAAATCGTAGGAACTTATAGATGTTTTACCATAAACATGAATATAAAAAGCCAATATTTGTAGTAATATAGCCCTGTCACGAAGGTTTAACCATTGCATAACATTTTGCTACGTGATGTACGGTCACGAGCATTAATATGTACACTCTTTGGTACCATGTCACATTAACTTTTTTGACAAATTGAACTGTAAGTCTCACTAAATGTCAAATATGTTAGTGCGACAGAGTCCTAAAGTGGGTACATCATATTGCTCATGACTATAAATAAGTACGTGTTTCAGTAACTAGGTACGTCTACCGCTAAAGAAGTTTATCGATTCCCCGTTAGGGTCATAGGAAAATACATTTTGTTCATTTGAGTCCGGAGTGCGCGTTTTTCTATCTACCAGCAGAGGAAAAAGTCCAAAGGTCGATGACGAAAAAACCTGCGCCTAAGAGTTCTGTAGAGTATGCGCCGCGAGAGAACTCCCGCGGCAACGTTAGTCTCGTTGTATCTGCTGCCACTGCGTACAATTATTATGATTTACAATGAGGATAAAAACTAGAATGTAGGTAGCAGCACTATTGACTGAAAGAAATTGCTGCAGAGCAATAACACTTTATCTACTTTTTTTTAACTTTACCTATCACCTACCTCAGTATAACAGCATACGTACCGATACACACACACATGACCCTTGTAAAGTCAATCTAAGGTCGTAAACCTTGTTTTTGAACGATAAACATTTCATATATTAAATTCCATGAGTCATCAATGGTGTTTGAAGAGTCAATACCTATTATTTGTACGTAGCTAGTAAAAGCTTTTAGTCTAATGATATTTCCATTGATTTCCCTGTGGCTTACTGTTTGTTGTTTACACTTTTACTAGGTACCTATATAACGAATAAATTAATACGAAAACGTGAAAATATTCCATACTTAGTTCGCAATAAAGTGGAAAAAATACAATATATCCCACTAGGACACCCCGGACACTTCATACAAACAACCTTGCTTTACACAGACGTTATCGTACACGCGCATCTGTGTGTGTGACGTCTGACGCCATAAGATTGAAGACTAAAGTAAGACCGAGGGGGAGGAAGGTAAACTTAGCTAAGCCGCTTGTGGGGAGCGGAGACTAGCCGTTCTATACGTCGTATTATTCCTTATTCTATGCCACTAATAAATGATAACCCCAGTGTTGTTTAGTTAATTACGTAATTAACAGTTAGTAAGTCAATAACTCAATTTAACCTGCATCCGCGGCACAGCAACTGCGCCGTACGCGGTGCAAACTATATCAAGGGTTTCGACCAAAATATCTAATGCTCCCTCTGGGTTCGGTCCCTCATATCTGAGGATCGTGGTCAGCATCAGGGTTGCGAGGACCCTTCATGCTGACTCTCTTGGGAAAATACAAGCAGTGGTTTCCCGTTGCCGTCTGCCCCAGACATTTTTGAAATTATTTAAACTCCAAGGCCGCTGTTGCCTCTACGGTGGTATGGTTGTACCGCCATTGCTCGGTCGCCAGAGCCTCGTCTGTTATCTAGCAGGGAGCATCGGGGCGCCCAGTGGACACCGCCGCCAGCGACTCATAACGAAGCACCGACGCGCGCAGGTGAGGTTGGCAGTTGGGCCGGATATAGGTATTCTTTCCGATCTCCCCTTACTTCCCTTCTAGTTTTACGTCGTGCCCAGGGAAATAAGCAACCGAACGCGTATTCGGTCCCAGTGTAAGCAAAGTATAGATTAGCAGAGAGTAAAAAGTAGCCCGGTAACTTTAAACAATTTAGTTTACCTACAGAAGGGTAAAGCCATAGATCGCGTGACTGTTCCCAGTTTGTATCACATAAGTACCTAAACTTCCCGAATTTGATCGCGTGAGACTGAAATATTCTTCCGAATAGGTCGCCGAGTCAACAAGCAAAGCGAAGTCTATACAGCCTTGAACTCAAGTTTGGCAGCTGTTCAATGTTGCTATTGGCGGTATCTGCTACGAACAGATGACAGGTATTATGTTTTGCTTGGTACAGATCTTATTTTCGCAGAAAGAAATGTAAACGATAATATTATTGTGACATCTTGTCACAATAAATGTTGGGCTTTATAGACAGGTTTGAAAACAACCAACGTACACATTGGACAATATGTAGACAGGTAACTGACCGGACCTGTTAAATCTTCAGGTTAGGTATGCGGACCCTGTGAAAAACGGGTTAATGCTAGGGGGATGATATGGACAGATAACGAATACAATCTAATTTTAATGCATACTGCTTATATACGAGCAGCCTCCGTGGTCTAATGATTAGGGAGTTGGGCTCACGATATGGAGGCCCGGGTCCACTTTACATTGTATACATTGCAAAGAAGTCCTGAAAGATAAGATGATCCCGTGCTTCGGAAGCCACGGTAAATCTTTTTTTCTTTTTTTCATTTCTTAGGTATGGGCATTAGCCCAAACCCTCCGATTGATCGAAGGGAGGCCTGTGCCCAGCAGTGGGACGTGTATTGACTATTTATTCTAGATATAGGTTTGTGAGCGGTAAGTATATGGGTACAGGTGATGGCGATATAATAATACCTATACAGACACGTGAGAAATCAGACCCAGTGGGCTATTAAAAAAAACAGCATCTAATAATGTGTTTCGTCATTCTTTTAAAATAAGGTGTCAAGTCACTCCATTCTTTTAAAATAAGGTGTAAACAGTGGCTATTGGAGGTTCAAAAAACCTCAAGCAATTGGAAATAACAACCTAATTTCCCCGAAAAGTACTTTCGTTTATTCCTCGCCAGTTGGGTGACCAAATTACAGCATGGTTTATATTTATGTTTCTGTCTAAATTTTAATTTTAATTGTGTTGTTGTTTTGGTAAAATGTTCTCGAGGCGTCCAGTGTAGCGACTTAGTTGGTTATACAGGGGGTGACTGGCAATGCTGAGGCTCCTCCTTTTCGGCCACAACCGATAATGTGTTACATGTAAGTAATTCGGTTTAAGCAATTTTGTAAAATATTTGTGGTTGAATAAACTTCTTTTATTTTTATTATTATTATGTTTGGTTCTTGATTTGTCTCTCCGTTTGGGTTCTAAAGTTTCAAGTTGCGGGTTTCGAGTTTTAAGTTTCGACGACAGAAATAAATATTTTAAAAGGTAAACAGGAAGTTGATCTTGGTATTCATTGACTATTTATATAACATTCTAAAAATAAATAATCAAAACAAAAATCCAATCAAAAGTTATTTATTCGGAATTATAAGATCCATAGGGTTAGTAACACAAACTTACATAAGTACTAAGTTAGTTTACAAAAAAAGGTGGACGATATTAATAATATCTTCGAACAGCTGGGATTCGAGTTTCAACACTTTCAAGCTGTAGAGTTGGATAAAATAGTAAGTAATAAAAAGTATTTGAACAAATTCAGTTTCCAACAGTAAACATTATTCCCTTGTAATTACGACTAACAATAAAAGCACCATACGAGGCTGATAATGGCAGGCATTGCGAGAATTTTAAAATTGTTTTAGTTTTAAAACATACCTTTTGAAAAATAAATGAGCATTCACCGAAAACTTTCTTCATAACATTCTTTTCAAAATTGCTTTAAAAATAACTGGGCATTTCTTTTGTACCCTGATTTTCAAAGTGTAACAAATTATGTTTTTTTTAGGCATAAAAGAGAAAATTTAGAATAATCAATGTTGTTTATCATCCCAGGTAAAGAAGTAGGTAACTTATTACCATAACATAACATAACAAATACTTTATAGCAAAAACAGGAAAATACAAAACAAAAGAGAAATAGAATGAGTACAATAGGTGGCCTTATTGCTAAGTAAGCAATCTCTTCCAGGCAATCTTCAAATATAGGAGATATTTAATAGTATACTTATTAATTATCCAATTTAACAGCCTCTGTGGTCTAGTGGTTAGAGCGTTAGGCTCACGATCTGGAGGTCCGGGTTCAATTCCCGATGGGGACATTGTCGAAATCACTTTGTGAGACTGTCCTTTGTTTGGTAAGGACTTTTCAGGCTTGAATCACCTGATTGTCCGAAAAAGTAAGATGCTTCCGTGCTTCGGAGGGTGCGTTAAGCCGTTGGTCCCGGCTATTAGCCGTAAAAACACCTCCACCAACCCGCAGTCGAGCAGCGTGGTGGAGTATGCTTCATAACCCTTCCGGTTAATTGAGGGGAGGCCTGTGCCCAGCAGTGGGACGTATGTAGACTGTTTATGTAATTATCCAATTATTATTTATCGTTTTATTTAAACAAAATCCAGTATGAGATTGACCGCCACTACTTAATGTGACGAATGACCCACGTCATCGTTAAAAGCGACGAAAAGTGACACTCAGCCAAATTGAACCAATTCTGTTGAAAGCGCTTGAACTACACGTGATAACGGACTGACGTGATAGGTTGATTGGGGTTTGTTTCACCACCCGATTGTCCGAAAACCTTCTAACTTCTATCGTGCGGGTTGTGAGGTGGATTACCAATCCCATCAACCCTGCTGTCAGGGTTATTATTGAGCCCCCGAAGGCCTCTGATATGACTCATGTAACGACTACGTACTTACATCAGTAAGTAGTAACCGGGACCAATAGCTTAACGTACTTTCCGAAGCACGGAACATTTTACTTCTGGGCAATTAGGTGATGAGCATGTAATGTCCTAACCAAACTAGGGATTACAAAAATATTTTTGTGATTTGTCCCCACCGAGATTCGAACCCAGGACCTCCGGATCGTGAGCACAACGCTCAACCATTGGACCACGGAGGCAGTTGTTTCTTTCACAATGTCTTTGCTTTAGAAGGCATGCGAAGCCTTTAGTCCCAGTTACTACTTTCTTACTGTAGTCAGGTGCCTGTGGCGGCTTCACACTCACATCAGGGTTGGTGAGGTTGGTTGCCGACCTTATGACCCACACGAAACAATAAGCTACTATTTGATCTACCAGACCAGTAAAGATGGATAGATGCTCCGCAAAAGAGCAGCTTGGTGAAGTATGCAATTCTTCTTCTATCTTGTGGGTTGTGAGGCGAATTACCAACCTCATCATCCCTGGTGTCAGGGTTACTATTGAGCCGCCAAAGGCCCCTGACATGACTCATTTATAACGACTACGTACTTACACAGCAAGTAGTAACCGGGACCAACGGCTTAACGTGCCTTCCGAAGCACGGATCGTCTTACTTTCGGACAATCAGGTGATCAGCCTGTAATGTCCTAACCAAACTAGGGACCACAAAGTAATTTTTGTGATATGTCCCCACTGGGAATCGAACCCAGGACCTCCGGATCGTGAGACCAACGCTCCACCACTGGACCACGGAGGCCGTTAGTATGCAATGTCACTTCAGGTTTGGTGGTTGTACAAGCTTTTTTTATCTGTCTTATTTTAGTCCATACTAATATTATAAATTCAAATTGAAATTCAAAAATATCTTTATTCAGTTGGTAACATAGTTACACTTTGAATCGTCAATTTTTACATAACGAACGTCTCATCCGCCTAAAACTACTGCAGCTTCTTACAACCTGTATAGCCGGGGAAAAGAAGCTGCAAGATTAACCTCGGCACAGGGCCGTAGACGTTCTTTAAAAAAATAAAAATAAACGGAAAACAAATGGAAAGTGTGTCCGTCTGTTTGTATGTCTGTCTTTCTCGGCAATACAAGGAGCAACGAATTGATGGGATTTTTAATGGATATACTTAGTTGAAAGGATGGTGAGAGACATAGGCTACTTTCCAGTATGGAATAATTCTGAAAACTGTATAACTAATATGATTATGGAAACCGTATGAAAGTTATTCTTACATTGTTTTAAGTTTACGCGGTTATTATTAACAACAAGAATAACTTATAAGAACAAGAATCAATTATAGATCTACCTACTCCACTCCAATCTCATCAGTCATCCCGTAATCATGGCACTTGCAACAGTGTTGAAATATCGGGAGTCTCATATCTCCATTTAAACGCGGTAGGAACCCGTTACTATGTGCTTTAAAGTTATTCTTGATTACAATTAGTAATTTGACTTATCTTATCTTTTTCCTTATCTTTTTCTTATCAGTAGGCAGAGGTTTACAGAATGTACACCCACTCCTGGCATTTAAATTCCATGAGGGCAAGCCTATTGCCATTAACCGATGAATTATTTACGATCTAAACATGAATTGAAACTTGTAAAGTCGAATTCAGTTGTTTAGAGTTCGAACCCGTGACACTACAGTGGTAGACCACTGTACACCACTACCACTGGTGTACATATAAGTACACTACAATGTACATATTAATAGAATAAGAAAATCAGTTCCAAGTTAACCTTCAGGAAAAGCACCTTTACTCTTGCCCTGAAAGAGTCCAGAGAAAGAGCCCTCCTGACAGCCTCAGGTAGAGAGTTCCACAACCGGACAGCCCGCAACGTGAAAGAACAAGAATAAAAGTCAGTGGAATGGACAGGGAACAAATAATTTTTAAAAAATGCATTTATTTCGGGTAGATACCCATATTGTAAGATACAATTATATCACTTTAAAATTAAAAGTTATTACAATAAAAAAAATGAAATAAAGTTAAAAATTATTAAAATCAAACTAAATGTCCTTAAAATTAAAATCATATTTCTAAACTTATTATAAACAAAAATGAATGAATGTTGAATTAAAAAAAAATGTAAAATAATATTTTTTTTAAATGTAAATAATTATACATTTAGAACCCCCTTTCCGGCATTGGCACAGAGAGATGTCACGAATTAAAAATTGAAAATTAATTTTGTTTGAATTGAATTGATGTGATGAATTATCAGGCTACATAGACTCAAACGCCACAGCCTCATTGTACGACACGTGATGCCCCTTCTACTTGTCTCCACATAACTCCACAATCGGATTAGAACCTGTCTCCACAGTTCACAGGGGTGACAACTGTCAGGCTTCCATACAATCGTGTCTCGTCGTATGACTAACCCCTGCATAGTTAGTTAGTTAGTGCACTGTCTGCAGGGCTTCGTGTTATACACGGTTCATCGCTCGTGGAATGTTCCATTGAAATAATTAGAATAACCACAAAGAATCAATGATTGTGGAGGAGAAGCCCAGAGAAGAATGTCATCGAAGCAAATGGAATTCCATAGCATCTGCTTAACCCGGTGGGATATAGGCGTCAATGCACGTATGCATGTACGTAAAAGACACGTAACATATCCCCAAAAGGTTTGGCATATAGTTTATGTCCACCTCACTAGCTATGTTTAAGTCCCATGTGATAAGGGGCGACGGGGAACGGGGGGTGACGAATCTATTACCATAAACCGGGCACACATCACAACGGGTGTGGAGTGGGTGCAGTATATGCAGGACGAATACTGAGGGGAACGATTCAGGCCATGATTCTGTGTTAATACCAAGTGAAATTTTCTAATCCCCCCCTTATCTCAGTATAGTATGTCACTTACACCCCGTACAAGTAAGTACAGGTATCCATACAAGTGCGTATGGGTGTTAATGATACCGCAACAAATACTGACAGAGATGGTTCATAGTTGATATCAAATGGAATTTCCTGTCGGAAAATTCACGAAAATGTTTGTTTCTTTTTCAGTTATTTTGAGTTCCGTACTTTTGCGACGGAAAACTCCACTTCCCATCAGTCCCTCAAAGTTTTCGTTACGATGTCACTAACACCCTGTATATATACTTCTACCTACCCTTTTGGGTACATAGGCACGATGCTCTATTATATTATATTTAACGAAGTGATCCCATTTTTACGTCCTCTGACGTAGTCTATATTTCACGAATATTACACAAGATTCTAATATTTAAGGCAACAGTGAATAAATAATCTAGTGAATATTTATTAGAGACGCGCCGATGGGAAGCGTGTTACCAACATGAATATAATAAACTAAAAGTGCTGACTTCGTCAAATAAGAAATATAATCCTTAACCCAACACAATTGTGATGAAATTCCATTTGATATAAAATAATACATCTGTAAATTCCTTACAATTCTTATAGATTAAATTGACACATTTTCCCTAAACTTATCCGCGGATATTGAAAGAATATAATATTGTAGTAACATACTAAAGCTCTTTGTATGAAAAAGTTATGTAAGGGCTAGGACGCAATAAGGGTAACCGGGCTACGGCGTAGCTGATAACTGCGTAGCAAGGGTGCGACGCGTAGCAGAATCGTAGCTATTGCGTAGCACGTTTTTGAGGATAAGGAAATAAATTCATTATATTTTTACTGAATTAATAACGATGTTGTGTTCTTATTTGAAATAGGTTATTTTTTTGTAAAATGTATATTTTCCTGTTGTATTTTTATAATAAGTAAATAGATTTGTGTATTTCCTGCTCAAAGTTTTAAAGATATAATTTGGCTGGTTTTGCCTGCAGGTTGGGTAGGCGGACCCTGTAAAACGAGATAAATGCTGGGAAAGTGATAATAGTCGGTAAAGATGTGGCTGAAAGATTACGCTTGTATGGTAAATGGCTACCTAATCTTGAAGATTACAAGATTGAAGGGGAAAACGAAGCGACTCTTATCAGGTATTTTACGGTTAAAAATCTTTGTGAGCCCTGGTTTAGTTTTACACACATACACCGAAAGTAAGATAATCTGTGCTTAGGAAGGCACGTTAAGCCGTTGGTCCCGGTTACTACTCCCTGAAGTAGGTTGTAGTTACATGAGTTTTATCAGGGGGCGGTAATAACCCAGACACCGGGGTTGATGAGGTTGGTAATCCACCTCTTAACTTATACGATAGAAGACATAAATCGTATTATTATATCTCTTTGAAAGGGAAGAGAATAGTGAGAAGTCGAGTTGCGGTTTTGTTCATTGTAACATGTAGTGTGATGAATGAACTTTAGGTTTCATGGTCGCGAAACCTAATAATAGGTTAGTTTCCAACTAGTCAAATCAGTTACATTTTACTAAACATCGAAACACGAAATTACATAGAATGTAAATGAAAAAGCAACCTGTGACGTCATAGAAAAACGTGACAATAATTAAAATTCATAAATAAGTTAAATAGAAAAAAGTTTTTTGTCACCTATAAATCTGTCTTTATTTTGTAATCAGGATTTTATAATTTATCTTTGACCTAGGAAACGAACCAATTGTATTAATGTTATTGTTATTTAAACATGAACTTTGAGCTATAAAACGTTTAAAAACTGGTATAGCTGACATGGGCATTAAGACCATAGAATAAGGAATTATACTACGTAAAGAAGGCAACTCTCCGCTCCCCACCAGCCTCTGAGCTAGGTTTACCTCACCCCCTCGGTCATAGTTTAGTCTTCAATCGTATGGCGTCAGGTGTCACACACACAGATGCGCGTGTACTATAACGTCAATGTGTGGTGTCTGTGTAAGATGAGGTTGTTTGTATGAAGTGTCCGGGGTGTGATCACACTGAAGTGGGTTGGCCATGTGTGTAGTGGGATGGGTACTGATACCGTGGTAGACGACGGGAAATCGGGTTATCGGAGAGACTGGACAGTGGAAAAACATGTGGTAGGCATTTGCCCAGCAGTGGGATCAAGTGTAATTTTAATTTAAATAATAATTGTAATTTAAAAAAGAAATAATAAAGAAATGCGTGTTCAACGATACTACAACCCACGCGTGTCTCAATTGCTGTCGACAAACTGCAGGCGTCGATCAATTCTCTTGCTATAATTCACGCCTGTGGTTACCAGGGTGGGCAGACAAGCAACCAAGTGACAACTTGCAATCACACTTGGTATTGAACTCCTAAAATGGATGGATGAAACGACTAGTTGAGAAACAGGAGGCTTTCGCCATCATAATTGTTGGCGATATAATTCAAGCAATCTAGGATATGCCTGGGATGATTTATAAGCAGCTGAAGGTGAAGACGGGCAAATACCCGATGTAAATATAATACCCTAAATTTACCGGATATTTTGCCCATCTACTTATAGTTGGATGCATTTATTTTTTTATTACTTGCGGATCTGTTCACCTCATTAGGCGTTAGTTTATGAATGTATGTGTGTGATCGGTGACGGGCAGGGGATGGGGTATCCAGTCACCATAAGGTCCATCATATCCATCTAAGCATTTCCAAACCAGGAGCCAAGCTGCACACGATTATGACAACCGACAGTGACAGTGATAACAGTAACATTGACAGTCACCTTTGACCATCGTTTTTTTCTTCTTCTGGCTTCCGCGGTTAGTGATGCGACAATGCCAAATCTTGAGAGTGATCATCCCATCATTTGCAACTAGCTAAAGCCCCTAGCTAAGTGTGACAAGGTATCTTGCCGATGTCAGCTCTGCTCACCCCGATAGGGATACCGCGTCAGAGATACCGTCTTCTATTACTCATTACGTACATCTTTGTTAGTCAGTTACGAAATAACTAGCTAGAGGCAACCGTTTGACCTGGTTACACGCGGGTTCGACGCTCGAGTGGGCGTGTCGTCGAACTTGCTTTCAACACGGAAGTCAAGAGACAAGAACAGGGGGAAAATATTAGAATACAGAAGGAAAAATATAACCCGAATATATCCCAGCAGGAAAATAAGCTTAGCTTTTCCCGTTAAAAAAACATTATCAAACAAAGAATTGACTTTCTGGTGTTTGGACTGTTAGAAGGTAAAATAGGTTAAATATTACTTCGAATACAAAAGGAAACTATTACGAACTTAATAGGAAAATCACTTCTATCTATACAAAAAGAAAGCGAACAAAAGAAAAAATAGACTACAAGTATTCGTATTGTGAAATACTTAGTAGAATGGAGACAGATTCCCGTATTGATATAACACCTACTTACAATCGGAAAATAAGAACGCGCAATGGTCTTCTCATGTCTAGTATTCCGTATCACAAAATCTATTAAAGATAACAACGAACAGTATACAAGAATATTAAATAAAAAAAAATATTATTATAATATTGTATTAAAGTAAAAATGATCTGAAGAGCTGTGAAAAATGGAACAGTCTCATTAAAGCGCACAGCAAGCCAAAATGCACGAAAGCATTCGAGAAACTTCTCACCATTCTATTTCCGGTTCCACTTTTCTATCCGTTTCGAATTTTAAAATACTACTCACTCATTGAAATTCCGGCGAACGATTGTGATCTTCATTATAATAATGATGAAAACAAAACAGCCCTATTTACTTGGGGTAGACAAAACCGTCCTTGAGATTTCAAGCCTCAATATTTTTATCCCGTTGAATATATTCAAATTCAAATATCCATAAATAAATAAAAAAATACCTTTTATGAATCCAATAGTCCGCACTAGAATATCCGATACCAAGACTTTTTTTTAAACGGATTGATAAGGAAGTGACACGGAATGGCGTCACAAAACAAAATGGCGGCGCGGCGGCAGGTCCGAACTGTAGCGCCCGGCGACACAGACTGAAAGGCTGGGCGGGCGGGTGACTTGTAGAGATGTGTATTAGATCTCCGAGTTGTTATCGAAAGTTGATGTTGAGATAAGTACTAGGAAAACAAAGCGTTATCAAACGTGCCATAAAGAATAATACATTATGAATAATAACATAAGCTCAAGTCAAAAGATTAACGACGAAAGATCAACATTAACTAACTAAGACTAAGCATTAACAACAACAACAGTGGCTGCAAGTTGTCTTTGATTACTTGTGGCTCTGCCCACCCCATTAGGGATTACGGGCGTGAGTTTATGTATATATGTATGTACTAAGGATTAACTGACTAAGCATCATTACTAGTTCCGAAACAGTTTGTTGTATTTTAATTTTAAGTTTCCTGTGTTTATTATTTTTACTCGGCAAATCTTGCACCAAACTTGTATTTCACTGTTTCCCAAAATACACGCTCCGCCTAGTTTGGGAACCTCTGCTCATAGTTTTTAAACTTTTAATATACCTTACCTCAATCAATGCCTTCTTCTTTTGTATTATTTCTACACATGATTTTTTTAGTAAAACTAATTAATAATCAAAAATAATTATAAGTACGGTCACGAACATTAATATGTATACACTTTGGTACCATGTCACATTAACTTTTTTGACAAATTGAAGTGTAAGTCTCACTAATGTCAAATATGTTAGTGCGACAGAGTCCTAAAGTGGGTACATTATATTGGTCATGACTGTACCTAATTCATTTCTTAAAATATGATAGGTTAATTAACGTCCTACGAGAACGCAAAACACTCTGAATTATGAACTACAACATCAGATGAATGGTATGTTTCTAACGTATAAAGAACTTTATCGACATCAAAACAACGTCTCTAGCCAGTCGATTGTAAACATGGCGCGGCGCACGCCTGCCGGCCGGCTCCCAGCCTCTACTCTCTACTATAACACCATATATACCTACCTCCAACATCTACAAACGCATCCCTGCCCGACAATATCGACCTATACACCTTCCAACACAAGCTTCCCTCACCACGCTCATTTGCTCTATCCGTCACGCTACGCAATGGTTGCAAAACAGAAACCGACTTTAAAATATATATGGATAAGATGATAAATCAACCGAGGAAAACTGAAGGTGAAGCACTGAAAACGCCCACGGGTTTTGACTAACGGACCCTCGAAATAGACAGTTCTTATGTAATCAAAATTTGTGCAGTGTAAGGATGTTAAGTTATTACATATCTAATGCTTCTGATTTAAGCAGAGACCTCCTAATTTTATTTTAAGTTATAAGCACCTGCCATTTTCTTTGAGTAATCGACAGGCTGAATATTTAAAGGAACTCACGCCAATTTTAGACTTCGAAATTTTAACGTTGGCGTATAACCCGACAGGATTCAATTTACAGCACACGGCAAATGGGTTGCTTAGCGAGGGGCCTGTTTGATTCGTCCGAGTTATCGTTTCATTCATTTGAAAATTAGTAGCTGTCAATCATCCGTCCCTTTTCTTTTCGGCGGATAGGAAAATGACAGGTATTAAGTATTTAGATTAAAATTAGGTGTCTTCCGATATTCACGGAGCCCGTGTTACTACGAGAAGTAAATCATGCGTTCACGGATGGAGTGCTATCATGGATTTTTGGACCTGTCCAGCATAGAAGCAAGAATTACCAACTACACGATCATTATTTTATCTATTAGATACGGTCACGAGTATAAATATGTAAACACTTTGAAACCATGTCACATTAACTTTTTTGACAAATTAAAAGTCAAATATGATAGTGCGACAGGGTTCTAAAGTGAGTACATGATATTTATCATGACTGTACTCTGAACAAAATTATTTCAAATAAGTAGGTAACTAAGTTACACAACCATTTATTAGTTTCATAAGTCACATCGGCGAGCGAAGTTGGATTTCTCGAGAGATTTCATGAAATATTAATAGGAATAGCTACAATGAAAGGTAAATTACCTTATTCAGCGTTCGAATACCTAATAATTTGTTTGCGTAAGGTAACTAAGCACAATTTTATAGTCGTTACTTTGACTCTAGTACATTATAACTATAAGATTTATAATAAGTTGCACCCATAAAATTAGAGTTAGGACGTTACGACGTTTTACAATTTTTAATAAAGTAATAGATTTCATTATTCAGAAACATAAGGGCTTTTTTCTGGAAAATTTGTTGTATATCTGTCTGCGTGTGTGTTCTGTTATTTTTATTTTTTTAATTGCGAGATTGTTCTCGCAACTAGAAACGAACACGCAAACTTTTATATAAAGAAAGAAGAGAAACAATGATTCAAAAATAACACGGCATTAAATTGCGGACTTCGTAAACTTTCTTCAATCTAAACAAGTTCTTAACTTGTCTGACATTTAAGTATTAAATTGTGAAATGCAGAGGTTAATAAATTCGTGATTTTATAAAGTCATAGAACCATATACCATAACCATACTTAATATATTTAATAAGTACCTAAAGATATTGTTGTATTTTCTCTAAAAATACGTACCTATTTCAGGAGTATTCGGGAATTGACTGTTCCATCCATGTAAGCTCTTCTTGGTCTTCCCCTTCCTTACATGGAACAGATTAAAGAGAAGGTGAACGCCGTGTCTTATAGGGAAGTGGATGAATTGGCCTTTGATAGATAAGAATGGAGAATACTACACCGACAAGAGCATGGCTCATAAATTAATGATGATGATGAATGTACCATAATTATTGCTTACCAAATAAGTACATTATTTCGAGATAATAAAGTCATATCCAGTGATGTGCCATCCCCGGGAATGTTCCCAAAGTGAGAATGTTCCCGTTGTAAAAACTCTTTAATAGTAAAGACACTGGCTGTATCTCTTTTTGAAATTGTTCTTTCTTGAACTCTGCTTATCTGCCTAAAGGTTAGGTAATAAACCTCTTTTTAATCAAATCAAATCAAATATATTTATTGCACAGAACTACATTTAAACAATCAGACATAACACATGAATACAGTACAATTTAATAAATAATAATAATAATTTAATTTGGGCGGCCTTATTGCTCTAGAGCAATTTCTTCCAGGCAACCACCATTGTCTCATACTATTCATGTTCTTTGTAATATAATAGCTGGCGAGGAATAGGTGTATATGTATATACTATACACATCAGCCTACCCCTTCGAGGATACAGGCGTGATGTCATATTGTTTTACTACATTTTCTATGTAGGATTTTAACATAATCTTTTAGCTAACTAAAATATAATTGATACAAACTGAAATTTTAACATTAGGCTCCGCAGGACCTAAAAAAATATAAACATAATCTTTAATTTTCCCGAGAGAATGAGGATAAATCTAGAAGCTCAAATGTAGGAGGCAGAACTGTCGAGTGTTCCTAAACATTGACAGTACTGTCCATCTAAAATTCGCTATAAATTGCTATAAAATGTGGAACAACGTGGAGAGTAGTACAAAAAAGAAAAGCCATCAGTTGGTAAAATGCAGTTTTATTCAAAATAACTTTTTCTAAGTTTTCTTCTTTCCCATGTTTAGAGAACAAGTATCATAGGTAGATACACTATGATTTTGTATTTAAACGCTACGCAAAGGGTAAAAAATATAACCAAAACAATGGTGCTAATTCCTGTAAATACCATCTAATTTTAAGTTATATCTGTCATTTTCTTATCCGCCGAAAAGGAAAAGGACGGGTAATCGACAAGCATAAAATTTATGGAACACTCGTCAATTTTAAGCACAAATCTAAACCAACCGTCTAAAAATTTTACATCCGTCAATAACCCGACACAGTTAAGTAGACAGCACGTCAAACGGATTGCATACCAGCGACGTACCTTTTGATTCGCCCGGGTTATTCATTCATTTACTCATTTTTCCTAAAATTAAGAGCTGTGAATCATCCGTCCCTTTCCTTTTCGACGTATATGAAAATGACGGATATAACTTAAAATAAAATTAGGCGGTGTCTGCAGGAATCGGGGCCAATGTTTCCTTACTCAACTAGTATGGGGAACTGTCAACTGATGGAAGAAATAGGCAGTTTTTATCCTAACGAAAAATATTTATGAGTTTATGCTAAATAGGTACTACAATAAGCGTGTCGTGTTTCTCTCTTGGAGGAAATTGGCAGACGCAGCAATAAAGTGTATTATGATTCATGTCTCTCTTAGTAGATTAGATTAGTTATTTAGGTCGCATCGTGTTGTCGGCGCTTCGGAGACAATGGCTGCAATATTAAATACCTACTAACTAGCTACCCGCCTGCGACTTCGTTCACGAGGGTTTCATTTATTAATTTATGGATCACATTATCACATTTAGTTAGGACATAATTAAACAAAGTTTTTACTTTGTTTAATTATGTACTTATGTCAAAGCCAATTACAAGTGAACACAACATTCATCATAAAAAGATTTTATATATTTACATCAGACCATGTCCATCTTCTTCTATTATGTGGGTTGTGAGGTGGATTACCAACCTCATCAACCCTGGTGTCAGGGTTACAATTGAGCCGCTAAAAGCCCTGTCATGACTCATGTAACGACTACTAACTTACATCAGTAAGTAGTAACCGGGAGCAACGGCTTAACGCGCCTTCCGAAGCACGGATCGTCTTACTTTCGGACAATCAGGTGATCAGCCTGTAATGTCCTAACCCAACTAGGGATCACAAAGTGATTTTTGTGATATGTCCCCACCGGGATTCGAACCCGGGACCTCCGGATCGTAAGCCCAACGCTCAACTCTATTGTACTCTGTTGAATACTTAACATACCATAGCCGCAAGCAATCAAAAGACAATAATTTCTTCATCTCTACCTGCCTATGAAGACTACTAAACATTCCGACAAATGCAAGCGAAAGCACATAAAAGGAAAACATAAACCAGTTGGTAACAATACATCAGCATTGATATCATTAGACAAACCATAAGCATTAGGCACTTAGGCACCCTTGTTTACCAACACACTGAATTTTCCACGGAGATTTCCCGGCAGAAAGGGACAGACTACTGTATCGATAGCGCTCTCTCCCTCCAGCCCGCGATCGATACGACCTTGACAGTGGATGGCTTTAGTCCTAATACGAATGCCGGGGTTATTAGGGAGACGACAGAAAAATGGGCGTATAAATAGTTGCTTTCAAGTGTTTTTATTTACAGGAAGCTATCTCCAGATTTATTTTTGTAGGCTTATTTGCAATGGGGTAGTCAGAGGTACATCTATCGCCAGATTACGGGTTTTTCACCAACTCATCACACGAGACGCATCATACGCGTGTAATAATGTAGGCGTGTTGAGTTGACGAAATAATAACTGATGCAAATTTTGAGTTTCACCAACTTAACACGCGTGTGATGAGTCTCATGTGATGAGTAAGTAAAAAACCCAATTAAGTACTGCATGATAGATGGTGAGCCGTATTACCGTCTATAATAGACGAACCAACTGTGTTAGTGATGCAAATTTCTTTAGGGTACAGTTAACGCTAAGGAACTATGAAACAGAACTCGAAATGCTTTCACTAGACGGTCACCCATCCTCTTACTAACCACCCGAAAGTTACCTAATTTTATGTACTTAAGTGTTTCCAAACGCTTTCATTCATACTCTCTTGTTCAATTACTTAATAAGAATCTATCACTGAGTTACTACTCACTGATTAGTCCAGTATTTGTAAATAGGTTAAGTTACATGTAAAAGTGTTTTTTGTCTGTTGGCAAACCTAATAAAATAAATAAATAAATAAATAAATTATGCAAGATCCGCTAAACTGTCACTCTCCTTTTTCTTTTGTGGTGAGTTCAGTGACTAACCTGATGTCTGGGTTACTAAATAGCCGCTGCAGGGCAAAATTAGCTTTGGTATTTTTCAGTAACAAAGGTATTCCTATCTTCATCCGACCACAATAAACTAAAAGGTAAACATATTCAATAACATAAACAGAAAGCTCTTTGAGGCTTGGGCACTCAGTTCGTTTGTGATGAATGTACCCTGACCACCCTAATATAGTCACGAGCTTAATGTTATTCGTTCAATATCCACCTAGCATTATCCCGTTTTTTTCACAGGGTCCGCTTACCTAAGTTTTGACAGGTCCGTGTTTTTACAGAAACGACTGCCTGTCTGACCTTCCTACCAGCGAAGGCAAAACCAGCCCAATACAGGTTAGGTCACATACCTCCGCAAATGCATTTCTCGGGAATGTGGGTTTCCTCAAGATGTTGTCCTTCACTACTGAGCACGTGATAATCATTCGGAAAAATTTCGACATTCATTGGTTTAGGCCTGTGCTGGATTCGAACCTGCGACCTCAAAGTGAGAGGCAAGCGTTTTCCTAATCGACCCACTACGGCTCTTTGTTACGCGTTCAATGCCAGATTTAATTGAAATTAAAACGAAAGTACTCGTAAACCAGGAATGTCAATAAATCAATACTGGGACGCCGGGTTACTACGCGTCGGACGAAAATAGCCCTCGGTGCAGCCTCAGTGCATTCGGTGCAAACGACCTTCGAGTCTCCGGTCCCACAGTACATTCAGACCAGTAGGACATCTCCATAAACCCCACACAGGAAGCGACATGACCTACGCAGTAATAACTTTCGGCCAACTAGGGATGCTGTAAGGTAATTATTTTGCCGTCGCGTATGTGTTTGTGACGTGGGTATATTACGCGCAAACATTGAAATAGCGTTCGATACCTTCCTATGGACATAGTTTACTAGTAAACTACTCATGTGATAGCATTACGCTAGTTTGTTCCACGAAACGAGATGGAACACCTGAAATATGCTACGAGTAGTAGTTACGCAATGTTTACTGCGTTTAGCTATTCTGGATGAGAATGTGAACTTTCGAGTGAGTTTTATGTTATTGTTTGTTAGTATTCATGAATATGTGTACGTATGTTTTACAATTTAATAACATAAGCTTACTACTATAACTCAATTGGGGTAGTCAAGAGGAACATTCATCGCAAGATGAACTAAGTAAGTACTAGTGATGTGCCGGATCGTTAAAAATGTATATCCGCGGATACGGATACGGATACGAATAAGGATCTTTATTTTCTTAAAAAAAAAGATTAAAGTTATAGTTATTTCATTGTTATAACAGTAATATTTTATCTTGCTTTCATTATAAAGATCTATCTATCTAAATGTTTGCAATATAAAGGTGCCAAATATTTAATTTTAAGAAATAAAAACAATCAGAATGGAATTTTATAGGTTTTTATTTAATAAATCTACTTAATCACCTGAAAAAGATCCGCGTGATAAGTAACGGACACGGATACGGATATTCGGAACATCATTAGTAAGTACCCACATCTCACCGAGCTTTCTGTTAGACCAACGTGATAGGTCGTGGGCCGTATCGCCATCTATAATGCTCGAGCCAATTGTCTTAGTGAAATTCATTGGTGCAAGTCTGGGTTCGAACCGACGCTCCCCGTTGGAGAAGCAAGTTGGTGTACCACAGGACCACAGTGACTATTTATAATTTAAAACGTTTCGCTAAATGTCAAACTATGACGAATTGGCTAAATCATGACCCTAGCCATTTTCTTCGTTAAACGGAGTCTTCGTTAAGTGGTCGATTATCCACCATTTTGCACCGGGTATGCCCTTGAACTTCGATGTGGAAGTCGATGGAGCCGATATTATGTTCTTGGCTGATCAATACATCGCTTTGTAGTTTATGTTTATGAATCTGCTTGTGAATTACTTTATACAGTTACGATGTCAATAACACACTTTATGTGTCTTATTTACTGGGCTCGATGGAATGTCTATTTTCTACGTTAACAATTAGAGAGGGATTGAATAAGTGCACACATCTCGTGCTTACATTGTGTTACGGGTTCGAATCTCGGCTCGTGCTCTAAACCAATGAATTCGAAATTCAAACACATAATAACGGGTTCTTACCGCGTTTAAATCACTACTACTACTACTATTATCCCTGATTTAAACGCGGTAAGAACCCGTTATTACGTGTTTTAATTATAATAATACATACATACATACATAAACTCACGCCTATTTCCCACCGGGGTAAGCAGAGACTATAGAATACCATTTGCTTCGATCCTGACACACTTCTCTTGCTTCCTCCACATTCATCAATCGCTTCATACACGCACGCCTGATAATAACCTCGTAAACTTAAAACAGTTCGACTATATGAGTTTGAATTCATGTTTGGATTATAGATACCTATCACGTGGTTTCCAGGTTTTGTGGCCGGTTAATGGCAATAGCCTCGCCCCCCATTACATGGACTTAAACGTAGCTGGCGAGGAGTGCTGCAAAATTTAAAACGATATGCATAGCAGTTATGTCAGACTAGCTTTTGCCCGCGACTTCGTCCACGTGGCGTGTTATAAAAGAGAACTATTTTTCATACAAAAGGATTTTCCCGCTAATTCCCGTTCCCGTGGGAATTTCGGGAATTCCTTTCTTAGTGCACCTCTACGGTACCCAAGCTACGTCCCATCCAAATTTCAAGTGCCTACGTTTATCCGTTTAGGCTGTGCGTTGATATGTCAGTCAGTCAGTTTCTCCTTTTATAGATTTAGTACGTAAAGTACCACGGTTTTGAACTGTATGTCCATCAACTTGTTAAAGACTGTATATCGGTAGATACTCTTGATACTTAGGTAAGTATACATTTGTCCGGCCAAGTTGTTAATGTATTTTCTACTATTATTTTACTTTACATAATACAATCATGGTAGTAGGTACACAGATAATACAATTATGTAGTGTCTGTTTTGACAACAAGTAACCCAAGTTTTGCTAAGTACTTTTTTTTTCAGTGGAGCTTAACATATATGTAGTTACAATAAAATTTAAAATACATTGGACATTATGATTTTCTGAATTGGTGACTAGATTAGTGTGTAAATACATGAGCTCACGACTATATCCGAATGGGGTAGTCAGAGGTACAGCCATCGCAAAATAACTAAGTGCCCACACTTCACCAAGCCTTCTGTTAGACCAACGTGATAGGTGGTGCGCCGTATCGCCGTCTATAATGGTCCAACCAACTGTGTTAATGAAAATTGCACTTAAGATCTCAATCTAGTAGTGCATAAGTAACAAATTGGGAATCAGCGAGATTATGCCCATCACAACCATCTGTGATTGCTTAAATGATTGTGTGAGTAAAGATCTTTTTTTTATAAGATCAATTATTAACTCAATGGTGCAAGTCCGGTTCGAACCGGCTAATAATAATAATAATATGTTATCAATAATATTAATTTTATTTGATTTTATATATAATTTAATTTTAATTTATCTAATTTATCTAATCTAATCTGATGTACTTATACTTATAATTATGGATATTATGGATATTAATAGGTTAGTTTAGTGTATAAATACCAATTACAAAATTTTCACCTAATGCGAGTCGATATGGAAGGTCGAAGATAAAGCTAGTTCTCATCCGCGAATCCTGTACCGCTATTCAGGTTTCAATGGAGGAGCAGGGGGAGACAGTCGATAGAACCGAGCATGCGCGTTGCAGTCTACTAGAATTAAACCCAAAACACGCTATACTCATCAATCTTTGCATCTTCCACCTTACTGCCCTGGAGATAAGGGGATCTGTGACGACATAGGTATTTTTGTACGATAACACAACAAAAGCACTGAGAGTACTAGGTACTAGGCTGTGATATTAAAATTTTCTACGTCGCACCGTGTCTATCACCAACTTTTAACATGAATATTAAACTTCTTTTAAAGGGTTGTATTTGACGGAGTATAAAACTTGATGACATCAGTCGGCTAAAATCATAACATCATGCATGTATTTCCGAAGGGGTAGGCAGGAACTCCTCGCCAGTTATGCTTAGGTCCCGCGTAGGAGCCTATTGCCATTAACCGAGCACAAATACAATACAATACAAATATACTTCATTGCTTACAACATACAAAACAAGTTTCACACACACGGACGAAAGATACAGTACAATCTGGCGGCCTTATTGCTAGCAGCAATTTCTTCCAAGCAACCAGTGGCGAGACAACATTTATCACAATTTGGTGCGTGACGGTGCAACATCTTGTATAAATTAAATACTTACAAAAAGCAAACAACTACCTACCAACATAAAATACATAAAGTAGATATACATTAATTCATTCACACATACATATGAAATCCTCAATCCACATTGAATTCAAACTCACAAAGTCGAATTCAGTGGTACGATAAATCACGCGTTCTACAAACAGGGCTATCACAGATCAAATATCATGTCTATTCAATATTGTCAAGAAGAGTACCTACTATAAACTACGTATGAAGATTGCGATGTGAGTGAAAGAAACGAAAGTATTTTATAAGTATTCCATGGTTTACTAACCGAATAGGAAATAGGTGTTATGTTTTGTATGAGGATATTATCATTGCGTTACGTTATATTTTTATGACAACGACGTATATGATTAAATGCGTAAGGCTGAGGATAGGGCTTTGTGGCGCGCCTTGGGAGAGACCTATACAGGGTGTTAGTGACATCGTAACGAAAACTTTGAGGGATGATTCAGACCATGATTCTGAGTTAATATCAAGTGGAATTTTCCGTCGCAAAAGTATGGAACTGAAAATAATTAAAAAAAAAACACAAAAAAATCATGAATTTTCATTTTCATGACAGAATCATGGTCTGAATCATCCCCCTCAGTATACGTTACGGTGTCACTAACACCCATACCTACTTGTATGGGTATCTGTCTGTACTTACATGTATATCCAGCAGTGGACTGTGTAGTGGGCTAATGATAATGATGATATTGTTATAATAATGCATGTTGTTGCGGAGCTAAGTATATTTTATTGTAATATCTTTTAATTTGCGTCGTGTTTTCTCACCCTATGGTGAGGAAAATTGTATAACTTGCATACGTTTAGTTGGGCTACAGTCTGAACCTCAAAAAGTGTATTATTTCATAAGATTTGTGTCTGTAACCTGTTACGTGTGTTTATTAAATAAATAAATAAATAAAGCTGCTGTCACCTCTTATGTTGCTTTTTTTTTGACGTGACTTATTGTAGATTTGCCGCAGATGGCATTAACTACTTGGTCGGAGCTTTGAGAACGCGTCACATGTACCTACTACCATATAACACCTTAACTGCTTGTGACTTTGCAATGAATAAATTAACATGATAATTTGAGACCTTACTCATTCTATATGGTTACGTTCTCTATTGATTTAGCCATTTATTTTATTTATTTAGATAGGTATACCAACAGTACACATATTGTAAAGTTAGAAAATGCAAGTCTTAACTTAGTTTTTAAAAACAGAACAAAGTAAAAGTGAGTAGGAAAAGTTGCATTAATGCTACACCGACAAGAGCGTGGCTCAAAAATTGATGATGATGCAGTTAGTTTTTGTATATGTGCCCCAATTACAGGTACACACTGCATTTATAATTAAAACAACAAAACGTTATTAAAGCACATAATAACGGGTTCTTACCGCGTTTAAATGGGGATATGAGACTCCCGATATTTCGACACTGTTGCAAGTGCCATGATCACGGGATGACAATAACCGCGTAAACTTAAAACAATGTACAACAAAACGTATATATCTAGGTGTATATAATCGTCCAAGAAGAGCTTACATGGAACAGATTAAAGAAAAGGTTAACGTCGTGTCTTATAGGGTGTGCAAGAAATTGGCCTTTGATAGTCTGGAATGGAAAATGTTACACCGACAATATCGTGGCTCTTAAATTAATGATGATATTGATGATGTAATCATTGGTGTATATAATTATCTTGAAGGTTTGGATCTCTGTCTCCAAACTGACGTAAAATTCTTAAGTAAGCCGCAATTGTTTTCATGTGTTATCTGGCGGAGCTCCAAAACGACTACGTAGTACTTATACGAGGGTATGAAATGGAAAATTTAGTCTAGGTTTCCTAGACTTAAACGCCGCTATCTAGCCGTGGCCTAAATAACTAGGTACGTTCTTTAGCTATTGCCTTAAAAGCATATAAGTATTATAATGATTTTAAATGTCTGGGACAAAAAATATACTATTTGCGATGCCGATGTATGTATCTAAGGTCTGAAACTCACAACAGTCATCTACTTAATGACAATTAAGAAAACTGACAACTTCTTGGGTAAGTACGGTCACGAGTACTAATATGTATACACTTTGAAACCATGTCACATTAACTTTTTTCACAAATTATACCGTAAGTCTCGTTAAATGTCAAATATGATATTGCGACAGGGTTCTAAAGTGTGTACTTTTTTTTATATTGCTCATGACTGTACCTGCCTACTATAATAGGCTACTTGCCAACCTAGACAAACGAGATACTTTATACAAAAAGTCAACACGAAAGTTTTCTTTGGAGTTTGTATGGAAATACTGTCCTGAGACGTAATCAATAAAAGCGGTCAAACGTCTCGTAAGTATTGAAATTTGAAAAAAAAAGTAAAATGAGATTGATTATCTCCTATTCGAAAGAAAGAAAGAAAGAAACATTTATTATTTAGGACACCACAGACACGGATTACATATACCTATATACATTATAATGACATCACATCAGAAGTCAACGCACACACGAAATATTTTCTATACTTATAGAAACATGGAAAACGAACACAGAAACTTATACCTAAATTAAAATGTGACGTCATGTCGGCTTATTCCTAGATCAGCATTTTATAATTTATCTTTGACCCAGTCAAATACCCTATTTTCTTTTTAGTTACTAATTAATTAGGTACCTACCCAAAGTATTGTATTGACATAATCTGTGCGAGTTTTGTAAGCCTTAGGTGTTATTGTATGTCATTTTTAGAACTTCAATATTTACCTCGTTTAAAAACTTGATAAAAAGGCTATAAGTAGGTATCTAGTTACGTAGTACAACTCTACCTAGTAGTAGGTAGATTTAAGTATTATTATCTACTACAGAGCAAACAAATTTGTTGTAAATTATTGTTTTGTAATTGGATGTTCCAACAAAAAACGCAAAAGCTCGAATTATTCTTTTCCATCTCCTTAGGGGGTGACTTTTGGGATAAAAGCTATCCATTTCCTGTACCTAAGGGCCAATCCACTCTACAGTCTTTGTCGTCAGCTTTGTGCCTAAGGCTTACTTTCATAGCGCTGAAAGCCGGCGGCAGCCGCTCATAAAAAATAAAATTCGGATAGCTTCGGTGTGGATTACCCTTAAAACGTGTGACTTGCCACGTGATCTATAGAATTACCTACTTACCCAAAACTCATGTTACATTTTAGTTTAAACATTTCCCTAGCATTATTCCGTTTTTCACAGGGTCCACTTACCTAACCTGAAGATTTGAAGTCCGGTTTTTACAGGAGCGACTGCCTGTCTGACCTTCCAACCCGCGAAGGGAAAACCAGCCCAATACAGGTTAGGTCACATACCTCCGAAAATGCATTTCTCGGAAACGAGGTCTTTCTCACGATGTTTTCCATCACCGCTGACATACACACTTCATTACATTTTCTCAGTAAAGCTTTGACCACTTAGCAAACTGAGTGGGTAAGTACACAAAAAGCCACACTACTTTCACTAATCTCAAAATCCCTTAGTCAGTTTTAACAAGCCGGGATGTAAACAGCAACCGCATACATTTACGTTTTCCTTTATTCTCAGTCGAGCAGAAACGTGTCTTCTAACATGTAAACGAAAAACCATCTCAACTCAACATTTAGGTACTAACCTACCTACCTATTTACTATCTACTTAATTTAACCACATTTTAGCCACATTTGGACTCTGTCGCACTGAACATTTGACATTTAGTGAGACTTACAGTTCAATTTGTCAAAAAAGTTAATGTGACATGGTACCAAAGTGTATATGGCAAACGGATGATAACTTACGAGGGCGCACAACATTTTAACAACTTACCTTCACATATAAAAAATATCGAATCTTTAAGTAAATGATTTTAAACGTAAATTAGCTCAATATATTATAATTAAATATCAACCATAACTTGTTTTTGGAGGGATCGTGATGGGAATGTAATTTAATTTAATGTGAAATAAATTAAGTGTGGTGAGTTGTGAAGTTAACTGTGAATTTTCTGTACGAGCGAACATTAGTATTTATTTTATTGTAATCTGTTCTCATGTAAGTGACTTATTTCATGTCTTAATGAGAATAAAGAATCTTTGAACGTATACATATTAATGCTCGTGACCGTACTTGCTACGTCCTAAATAAACAATGATAGGTACTACGTCGCGAAAACTGTAGACACCGCAATCGAGTAGGTAAGACGCAGTTAGCCCATACAATTGCATAACCAGTATACACAAAGCTGAGGTGAATAAGATGCAATAGGATAGCATCGATCGATGCACGCGACCCACTTGCAGGTCATAACGCCCCCTTGCGCCCCCAGCCGCCGCCTCTTTCATTCAACTTAATGTGCCGTACGTAACTTAGTCACTCTCAACGTCCAACGCGTTGGGTAGGTCCACTATTTATTTATACACTGTTGAAAGTTTGACACGGCGTGTTAGCTGACTTGTTTATTGAGTCGTCTCAGTTTAATGGAAGATAAATAATTCATTGAATAAGTAATATTTGGCTTGTGCCCAGCGGCGGACTTGTGCCTACTTCGATCCGAAGGAGTACGGAGCATATTTCATTACTAGATACACTACTATGGAGCATAGAATAATATGTGTTCGGACAGTCTTGCCCAATGAGGGACTTTCACCAAAAACAATATCTTGTACAGCTTTACGTGATAATTACCTATTTTCTCATTACTCGGGTACATAATGATCCCAAAATACAATGTAATGGCAGAAGTATACTATATAAAAATAATTGTTGCTTGATATTTGGATCACATTTGACGTCAAAGATAAATTATGAAATTCTGATTACTTACTAAATAAAGACAGATTTTTATAGGGACCACAAAACGTTTTCTTTTTAAGTAAATTATTTATCAATTTTAATAAAGAAATATAATGTAATAATAAGTGCGACATTCGGTCACGTTTTTCTATGACGTCACAGTGTGTTTTTCGTAGATATTCCATAGTAATTTCGTGTTTTGACGCTTAGTAAAAAGTAACGGTCTTGACTAATTGGACACTACCCTATTGTATGCAGATACTGCGACAGTAGCACTGCGGCTGCTGGACTTCTTTCGTGGCGCGGATCATCATCATCAGCCCAATAACATCCCCACTGCTGGGGCACGGGCCTTCCCTATGGATGGATAGGGAGATCGGGCCTTAAACCACCACGCGGGCCCAGTGCGGATTGGTGGTTATTAACGACTGCTAATGCAGCCGGGACCAACGGCTTAACGTGCCTTCCGAAGCACGGAGGAGCTCGAGATGAAAACTTTTTTTTTTGTCGTCACCCATCCTATGACCGGCCTTTGCGAAAGTTGCTTAACTTCAACAATCGCAGATCGAGCGCGTTTACCGCTGCGCCACCGAGCTCCTCACGTGGCGCGGATACTTAGCTGGTATTGGAAAATCACTTACCCTAAACTAAGAAGTATGATGAGCTGGTCTACTGTAGGTTATTGTTTGTGGAACGATAGATAGGTATAGCTTACTGGAGATTTTCTGATGGGTTTTAGTAACCATTCATGTTTACTGGTTCATTCTTAGTGAAAATTTTGATATGTCAACATGTGTGACAAGCTTGACAACAACTTGTCAGACTTGATAGTAAGATACTCTTAACCTCCTCGTTACGGTGGTCAAGGTGATACCAAAAAGTATTACTTAGGAACTGCATCTTTGACACTCGCGCCTAAGCTCCCTAAAGAGGTAGGTAGAGCGACGAAGACTATTCAAGAAAGATACATTTCTTTATTATATATCTGAAACAACTTTCTCATCTCTCTCTCTTCTTTATAACGTTTTTCTTTTCTATTCCATTCTTCTTACATCTTCTTCTTTATAAACTAGGTATTTTTTTTTTATTTTTTTTTATTTATTATCATTATATCCTTAATCTAAATACATGGTTTGAATGATGCCGATGATGTAGTACTGTCATGGTTTCCTTTCTTCCATAGTAATGTATGTATATGTTAACGTATTTATATATTATTATAATCATTATTTATTGTCTTCTATGTATTGTTTTTAATATATTATAGTTTATCTAGTTATAAGTACTTATATTTTTCAACATTTTATTATTATTATTTTATTTATTTTTTTTTGCACTGTCTATCCCGCTACATTTTTCATTAAATTCATATCCTATACCTAAAGGTTGCCTGGAAGAGATTGCTACCTTAGCAATAAGGCCGCCTGTTGTACTACCAATTTAATTATAATACTCATGTATTTTTAATGTGATTCAAGTGCAATAAAGAGTTTTTGTATTGTATTGTATTGTAAACAATCTTTATGAACACTAATGTAAAAATATGTGGAAAAAAATACATATTATTTATTATTATTATTAATCTATCAGTCCCTACCTACAGTCCTACTTATAAGGTGTTTCCTACTTCGTCTGATTCGAATTCAATCTGGGTACATGAATGATGGATATTCGTGCCTTACCTTACGCACTACATCCTATATCGTATCGAGTTTTCTAGATTCCGTCATTCACGGAGTCACATCAGTCAGATGTAGTGCCACACCCTGGACACTTCATACAAAAAACCTCGTTTTACACAGACACTTACACATTGATGTTATCGGCGTACACGCGCATCAGTGTGCGTGACGTCTGACGCCCTTACTATTGAAGACTAAAGTAAGACCGACGGGGAGTAAGGTAAACCTAGCTCAGCCGCTGGTGGGGAGCGGAGAGTTAGAGTTAGGGTGCGTGGTATTATTCCTTATTCTACGGTAAGTAGTGCTTTGAACTTTGGAACTGTTAAAATAAAAAAAGGAAATCTTTTAATTATAAATAAAAATGTACTTACCCAAATACTTACACCGATTTTATATGTTGGGACCGTGTGAGGAAGACAGGAATCCATAGTAGATACGTAGGTACACCTGTATCTTGGGATCCTGGCCTCCCCATCGTTGTTGTTGAACATCTGTGATTTTTCTTTGCTCTCAGTCTCTATATTTCTATCGTGTAGGTTGTGAGGTGCGTTACTAACCTCATCAACTCTGGTGTCAGGGGTATTATAGAGCCGTCAAAGGCCCTGACATGATTCGTGTGACGACTAAGTACTTAAGTACATCAATAAGTAGAAATCCTAACCTAATAGCTTAACGTGCCTTCGGAAGCACGGATCATCCTACTTTTGGGGAGAACCGGGTGATCAGCCTGCAATTTCCCAACCCAGGTCTCAGAAAGTGATTTTTGTGATATGACCCCGCTGGGATTCGAACCCGGGACCTCCGGCACGGGAGCGTAACCACTGGACTACGTAGGCCGTTAGTTCTCGTGAGAAGTGTAGGTATGTTTTCATTTAAAAGTTCATTACATAATTAATCGAGCCGCTCTCAGCAAGTTTCCAGGGAATTTGTTTCATTCATGATTGAGTGGGTGTCGTAAATGTCATAGCTCAGAGGTTCCATTACGAGTACACACTACAGTTCATTCATAGTGTTGTGGGGTGTGTAAACCTAAACAGGTTACAAGGTTCTACTTGTACGAGTTACCAGGACGTAGTTCATTCTATCCGCAACTGTGGTAAAAGGGCAGTTTCAAACTAGTCAAATCAGTTACTTTTTACTAAACGTCAAAACAAGAAATTAGGTAAATATTTATACTATGGAGCTTGTATAAAAAAGCAAACTGTGACGTCATAGAAAAACGTAAAAAAGTCGCACTTCGTCGTCGTTCTTCTTGATTAAAATTCATAAATAAAATAGAAAAAATATTTCTTTGTTAGTTAGCAACACAGACCTCCGCGGCCAAACGTTGATTGAATTATCATGAAACGTTGACGTTTCAACGATGGCTACTGGTCAAACACATCATGAAATTATGATAAATTCTAAGATCTGGCCACGACATACGTATTCTGTCCATTGATCTAGCCGTAAATAAAACCAATTGCGTTTGATTAGTAACTTTTTATTTTTCTTTTTTGCTATTTATATACCGACACAAAGAAGAAGCGGTAAATGTTTTGTACAATTAGTTGTCCCTCTGGGCTGCAATAGGGTTTCCACAATACACTTATGAAAAAATTTGGTTGAATTGGATGTTGGATGATAAATAATAATTGTCACTAGATGACACTTCTCACTAGACGATCTGGAGGACCGGGTTCGATTCCCGATGGGGACATTGTCGAAATCATTTTGTGAGACTGTCCTTTGTTTGGTAAGGACTTTGCAGGCTTGTATCACCTGATTGTCCGAAAAGGCACGTCCGGAGGGCACGTTAAGCAGTTAATCCCGGCTATTAGCCGTAAAAGCACCTCCACCAACCCGCAATGGAGCAGCGTGGTGGAATATGCTCCATACCTTCTTTAGATGGCGCTTATTTCGATAAGTAATACGGTCTCCGGCGTTGGTACTAAATGTAATGTGTTAAAAGGACCAGAAACCGTCAGACATGACCATGACATATACGTACATAAATGTATATGTATTAATTTATAATATTTGAAAGCAGTATACAAAGCGAAGGTTGGAGGTAGGGCTGGTAGAGGAAGACCTAGAAGGACGTACATTGACCAAATTGAAGATGGATTGATTGATGAATGTGGAGGAAGCAAGAGAAGTGTGTCAGGACTAAAGCAAATGGAATTCCAGAGTCTGCTTACCCCAGTGCAGGCGTGAATTTAAGTACGTATATGTATGTGTATAATATTTTTATTCTGAAGATTGTGTTGATGAAACCCCTGTAGTTAGATACTGTATTATAACACTTCCTATTTTTATTTATATTGCATATGCGGAGAATAACAATAAGTCGTTACATTTATCGTTTGTAGATACACATTTAATGCATACTAGTACTATTTAAATATTAACATCAAATGCTACAGTAGGTATTTATGTATGTATGTCTGTTTCAAAAGATATTCTACGGACTTGTATATTTGATCTTAATAAAATATGCGGTTATGCAAATGTACATCAAGTAGAATCGAATAAACATCTATACATTTTGATTAAGTAAATGATATTTATATTGTACATTATATGTTTTTTTTGGCAACACTGGTAAATACTTAGGTTGCGTTCAACATCTTTTCTCATATATAATTATTAATTCTTATAAATTAATCAATTCTTGACAAAAATCTTGGACTTTTCATCATAAAGAATACCTACAAAATATTTTATTTACAGAGTGTTTGAATGTACGCACACAATTTCAAGTACTCATCAGTGTTGCTTTATGTAATAAAAATAACACTTAAAATAATATCTGTTACATTATCAGTTTTGAAACTGTGCTTATAACATAAATATCTGTTCATCTCTGTACTGTACAACCAAACTTTTAAATAGTCACTTCACTGTACAACCGAACTTCTGAACTGTCACTGTATTAAGATATAGAGGGAAATGATAATGCAAGTTTTTATACCATGATATGTTTGGATCATAGATATTGATATCACGTGGTTACCAGAATTTGGGCCCAGTTAATGGCAATAGTCTCGCCTCCTTTTACTTAGGACTGAAACATAGGCGGCGACGAGTGTGTGTGTAGGTATACTGTACGGTCACGAGCATTAATATGTATACACTTTGGTACCATGTCACATTTACCTTTTTTGACAAATTGAACTGTAAGTCTCACTAAATGTCAAATATGTTAGTGCGACAGAGTCCTAAAGTGGGTACATTATATTGCTCATGACTGTACACCTCTGCCTAACCCTTTGGGGATATAAGCCCAATGCTATGTTATATTAAGTTTTTTAAATGTATAACACATTAAATCGCAAAATATTTCTTAAAACCGTTTATCATGGCAACAAGTCGCATGCATACTGTTTGGTTAGCATTTAGTTACAGGCCAAATAAATCTCACAATTCGGACAAAAGAGCAGGCATTTAGACGTGATCAACTTGCATTATCTATTCACTTTATGTCTTTTGTACAGTCGAGCTTTACTATCACTGTATCATACAACCGAACTTTTAAACAGTCACTGTATCGTACAACCAAACATCTAAACTATCACTGTACTGTTTATGTCACTGTTATGTGTCCTGTTGCCGCTTCATGCACTATTCTTTCGGAGGCCAACTGAGATTCATACTATTGCACTCCTTCTTCTAATGTAACTGGGGAATAGGACTTTGAAGAATAAGGATGGGGAGTTAGTAGAAGATTGTGTAGAAACTATTTGGGGAACACAGCGTCCTTTCTTCATTACCAAACTGTTTCTCTAAGTTCTTTGTGTATAATTTCCAACTATTTTCACCTGCAAGTTAAATTGTTCCCAAATTCGTCACACTGCTAATCTTTTCCGTTTTGCATGCCCATAGAATACTAGGACCTTGATTCCCTCAAAGGCTTATGGTGATTTAGGTCCTTTTGACATCAGAAAGCTTCGCCATATTCCTAGTTTTCTTTTCCGCATTGGTATCCATTATATGCTTTGTTAGTTGTTGTCCATAAATTTAACTTCAACTTTGTAAATTCTTTCATCAACAAATTCAATTCATCTTTGCATCTTGAATCATTTCGACGCTGCGCCAACCCTTTTCTACATCAATACTATGTAAATTATATTTAGAACCAGCTTTAGAAGATAATCCATCAATAAACCTGTCCTTTACTCACGTTTACCTGCGTGCACAAGGCGGTCTGAACCTGGGCTATGGTGGTTGTTTGACGGGATGCCGCCTGATGATTACTAGCTAATAACGATGTCTGTTTGGATACATATTCTGGTTCTGAACGTTAGGGTTGGACTGCTGGACGGGGTAGCCCTGGGTAATGCTGCCGGGTTTCGACTGGAAATAACAATTTTAGGTCAAATATTTTTACTCTTTATTAATTTCTTGCAGTGAGCCGCGGATTTAAAACTGAAATAGTCCCGGGAAATCCCGTTTTGAATTTTTGCCGAAGCAAATCCAGGGACAAAATCACTAACGAACCGGGATATCCCGGGATATTTGGGTACGGCAATTAAAACTGGGCACCCTCAGGCCCGTTGTCTTAAACGTTTTACCGGGTGAGAGCCTTCAGCGGTCCCCATTTGTCCGGCCAAGTAGTTAATACCATCTGCGGCAAATCTACAATAAGTCATGTCAAAAAAAAAGGTTACATAGTTACTTTTTGAATCGTATTTTTTGAAAAAACGAACGTGTCATCCGCGTAAAACTGCTGCAGCTACTTACAACCTGAATTTTAAATATGAATAACTTACTTGCTGAATAGTGGTATGTTGCGTGTGAATGGCGATGTGTCTGGACACCGGCGGAGGGGTCGCGTACACCACGCCACTGCTCACTGCGGGGTGGTGAGCCTCGCTCAGACCTATCAGGACCTGTGGCTGTAAGTAAACACACAAAACATAATATTCTTTTTCTACTCCTCTACTTTAATCTGGCATTTAAATAACCAAAAAGTCTAATATAAGTACATACATAATTAAACTCTTTGAAAAAGTGTACGCTCTATGGCCTATAAAAGCATTGTTTACAAAGTGTAACTGTACTATAATGTCGCCAAAAAAGCATTGTTGTTGTTTTTTTTTTTTGACCTGGAAACTGGCACCTTTACTTTGTTTGGTGCCATAGATATACTATAAAAAAAAAGTATACATTTGCCGCCATTTTCCCATACCATTCAAAATTTACATCTTCATTTTTATAAATAAAATTTTTCTTTGTATAATTTTTGTTTCATTTAAAATTACGTCGTCGTAGAAAAAGTATTGTATGCAACGTTGTATAACTAGGTCAAAAAATGCTCGTGGCGTCTCTTATTGCGATGTTCGCCAAGGCTCACATCGCAACTCACGCCACTCGCATTTTTTGACCCTTCTTATACAACTGTTGCATAAAATACTATTATACTTGTTCTGACATGTGACATCAATAAGGGTGAATATCAAAATGTGCCAAGTTTGGTGGCGAACTTTCATATTATTTTTTCGTGAAAAAAACGCACGCACGCTACGAGGAACAAGTTACCTCGTAGCTAACTATCCTTTTTCGTGTCGGAACCCTATTTTTCACGAAAAAGTAATATGAAAGTTCGCCACCAAACTTGACAGTTTGATATTCACCCATAACCAACCTCAGCTGAACAGTGACAGCAGTAAGTCATCTTTTTAAGTATCTAAGAACGAATACCAGGGGGGTTAAAACGGCCACATCGAAACAATTCATTTGCGCATATAAAAGTAAGTGCGCAATGCATGTTTGCAATGTCAATAAGAAATATATTTTATAGATGAATTGGGTAGTTTCTTAGGTCAAAGATAAATTATGAAACTCTAAATAAAGACACATCTTAAGGTGACAAAAAACGTTTTCTTTTTTCTATTTAACTTACTTATGAATTTTAATAAATAAAATGTAATAAAGTGCGAAATTTTGACAGGTTTTTCTATGACGTCACAGCTTGCTTTTTCATACAAATTCCTTAGTAATTTGGTGTTTTGACGATAAGTAAAAAGTAACTGATTTGACTAGTTTGAAACTAGCCTATTGCTTCGATGTGGCTTTTTTAATCCCCCAAGAATGGCTACGGCCAATTTTATAGACTTGATTGCTCACCATGGAAAGGGCGTGGTTATAATGTGCGAACCAACCTGTTCCTTCTTAGGTTCCTGATGCTGCTGGCCGTCTCTATTCTTCAACATGTCTAGGTAGAGTTGAGGCGGCTGCGGCGCGGGCGCATACATGAGGTTAGCGTGGTGCGGCGTGTGCGGCGTGTGTGGCGTGTGCGCGTGGTGCGCGTACAACAACGGCGGGGGGCGCTCGCCCACGACGCCCACGACCCCTGACGTGGGCATCGCGTAGTACGCCGCCGATGAGACCGACTGACCGCCCACGTTGGACGCGTACTGTGACGGTTCTGGAATTATATATTTTATACATTGTTTTTATACATTGGTTTGTCGTAGTGAGTTTCGTGCGAGTTCAGATGGTTCCGAACATTCCGATATCAGAAACGTAAACAAGCGGCAAAGAAAGAGGGTAGACAGATATGTCTGCCCGTAGAAAATTATGGATCTACCTACTCCACTCCAATCTCATCAGTCATCCCGTGATCATGGCACTTGCAACAGTGTCGAAATATCGGGAGTCTCATATCCCCATTTAAACGCGGTAAGAACCCGTTATTATGTGCTTTAATTATATATTTTATGACGTCACGAAGAAATATTTGGGTTGGGATGAGACAATGATCTTTTTTTATCGTGTAGGTCGGATTACCAACCTCATCAACCCTGGTTACAGGGTTATTATTGAGCCGCCAAAGGCCCCTGACATGACTCATGCAACGACTACGTACCTACTTTCATCAGGAAGTAGCAACCGAGACCAACGGCTTAACGTGCCTTCCGAAGCACGGATCATCTTTCTTTCGGACAGTCAGGTGATCAGCATGTAATGTCCTAATCAAACTAGAGATCACAAAGTGTTTTTTGTGATGTCCCCACCGGGACTCGAACTCGGGATCTTCGGATCGTGAGCCCAGCGCCCAAACCACTGGATCACGGAGGCCGTCGGCCGGGATGAGACAATGATTATAGTGCCCTACTGGTAAGTATAATCTGACTGTGTTATGAATACAGAGTATGCTATTATTTATACTGTTTTCAGTGTGAATCCTTCAAAACAATGACGAAATGATGTTTAGAACATGCATAGCAGCCTCTAACTCTTGCCCTAAAACTATTATACATCTAGTAGTCCTTTGAACTGATCCAATTGTATAGCTTAATAGACATTCCAACTAGCGTCAGTCCCGTCATATCAATATGATTACGACAACACGCTACTATAGGATAGTTTTAAGGCCGTAAATAATAAGCTATACCTGTTTCTCATTGTATTACAACTCCATTCAATATGGGGACCCTGGTTATACATTTTTAGAACACATTGGTAGAAAATTAAGTCCCCAATTTTCTAACTAATTGTCTAAGCAATTTTGCTTATCTCTGGCAAGAGAACCCTAAGCTACAGCCTATAGCTACGTAGCCTATGCTCAACGGCGGTAATTACACGTAATCACAAAATTGGCAATAACTATTTACACACAATATAAATTAGATGTTAGGTAGGTACATGATCAATGTTAGAAACTACATAACAAAACAAAGGGTTAGAAAGAGCAACCAAACATGAGGAAAAACAAAACACTACTACCACACAACACAAGGAAGAACAAAAGACAAACTGTTATTTCATCCAGTTAATAACTAGGAAAGATTATGAGTTAAAATGTACGAACGGACCGGATACCTCGTGCAAAATGTTAGTCTTTATTAGTAAGTACATAGGAAACATGAATCGATAGTCATACGCGATTTTCATTTGTTAGCAATCTTGGCAAACCTACTAGTTCTTTATTTAAAAACGATATGACTCAAAGATCCCTCTAGATTATTATTTAATATCGAATAAAATGAAGTTTTATTTTAAAAACCCGATCACAAACGCGGTGAAGCTACTATAATATTTAAAAAGAGAGACAAGTATACGAGCCCAACATGAGAGCGAAAGAGAGGGAAATGTTAAATTTCACTCCTTTTTCTCGTAGTACGCATTAGATATACAAGACGAGACAATGCATTTTAGGTCTATCTCACTCATTCTTGTACCTTAATCTAAATTTATTCGTAGACCTTAATGTATTATAGAATCTTCAACGTCTGTGATCAGCTTTATAAGTTACGTGTCCGCTGCTTCGGAATCGGAGCGTACGCAGGTAAACGCCGTTCTATAGTTATCAATACGAAGCAAGAGACCCCACCTCTCCGCCCGCTGCGATTCCGATCGAGTGAACAAAATGGAAAACAACACATGAAACAAAAGATACAGAATGTAATATGAGAGAGGGAAAGTGAATGAGAAGCGAGCGCCACCTAGGATAGAGACTCACTGTTCCACAATACGGCGCGTGCCATCTGTGGGCCCCTGCGCCCGTCCTCTACTTCTGTAAAAGATTATCACACACATTCGCTGTAGTTCACATATTGTTAGTATGCCAACGGTACTCACTCATATTTAGTTGGGTTATCTTGGTTTTATTAATGTATTGTCTTGTTTTCATTTACTCCGATATCTGAGTTATATCTCCCGTTTGAAAAAAGAAGATAGTAGGTAAGTATAGTAGGAATAATTATTTCATAAAATCTGAATTTATTCTTTCGAACAGCACAAAATAAAAGCGCTGTTGCAAACATTGCTTCTTTTGCTCGTAGATACATAAAGAAGCTTTAACCTCCTAAGGTCGAGATTTACAGACACAATAGTTTAGTTTTGCGACTTTAAAACCAATAAGAATAAAGAGTTTATGAGTGAATATCTTTACCATACTCAAGGATAACATTGAAGTAGAAAACATGTTTAGATAATTCCAAATTATTACATCCCATGTACATGGCTTCATCAGAGGCCTAGAAAGCCCTTTTGTGTGCAAGAAAACTATATATCAATGCTCAATGCATACAGAATTGGTATCGTAATTGGAATCGTGGGCGGAAAACTAGTTATTTATTATATTATGTAATACAAGCGCAACAAATTCTAAACTCCGCTTCCCGAAACGCTATTTCTCCTCTATGTGCATTGAGTTTAAATGCTGGAAAACTCTAGTGCCTTTGTTAAAGTACACAGTAACAAACAAAGTGTATTTTTTTTCCTAGTTTTCATTTAATATATTTTTGTAAAGTTCATAGTTAAAATGGAAACCATTTACTGCGTATTTGTGGCGGACTAAAACTTAACTATAATTAAGTTTGGTGCGCCGGAATTGACACCATTAGGTATATTCCTTAATTTAGATAACTTAAGTACTTAATATCTCTGGACCCAGAGTGCTACGGTCCATTGACCTTGACAACCCACATAAAAAGAAGAATAAGTGAAGACTTACTGTGGTCAGAATAAACTTGTTGATGCTTCATAGGTTGATGTAATCTATGTGCGTACAGTGCATAGGTAGGCGATGGACTGCGCGTTCGTTTCACGCCGGTTTGAATGGGACCACGTACGATGGTTTGCTGTTGAAATAATACTAATTAATTAGACATATAGACAGTATCTCCCTCATTCAGCGCTCATCGCTATCTGCCCACTAAGGTCGATTACTTATTTCAAATATAACCCTCTCAGACGAACCGAGGTTCGCGCCCAACTGGGCACTTTCAAGCCTGTCGTCTTAAATTTTGTACCGGCCAAGTATTTGCTGAAAATTTACATTAATTCACGTCAAAAAAACAGACACTTAACGACTACCTACGTCCATAACATAACAAATACTTTATTGCAGACAGGAAGTACAAGAGACAAAAAGAGAAATGAGTCCATAATTTTTTTGGGGTGGCCAGATCAACCAGAGATCAAACAATGTGTGGCTGCAATGGCGATGATTGCAACATATTGCAACATATTGTCAATGTTGTTCAAGTACCTTGTTGAGCATATGCGAGGTGAGTGGCGGTGGTCGGCCAGGCGCTGGCGGAGGCTCAGGCTGGCCAGACATGCCCATTGGCATCATCGGCATCTGCATGTTGCTCATCTGCATCTTCATTGGTTGCATCTCACTGCAAGAGATAAAGTGATTTGAGTGATAGAAATGAGATTTTATATGGGGTGTCTAGAATCAGCTCACAATCTTAAGGTAACTAGAGGTTTTACCAAATACATTATCACAATAATTCAATCCAATAGTATTGTTTTGATGTTGGCAATGATTCATGCAGTGCAATCCTGGAATGCAACGTTGTGACAGCACAATGAGTAAAAATTCTCAAAGGAATGGGTTCGCTCTAGAAAGCCTGTGAAAACCTCAGGGTTCTGAGCAAGGAGTTAGGTTGACTTGAATAGTCAATAACAGCATGCATCATGATCATCTTAGAGTCTAAATGCAAAAATCAGAGCCCACTAACATAACATGGTAACTTCACACTTCATGGTCACTTACTCCTATGTACCCAAATGTCACATATCAAAATCATTTTTATAGCCTTTTTACACCGCCAAAACTCATTATTTGAATATTTTTGAGTGTATGTATGAATTTGATAGTAATAAACAGTAGAGTATATATTATCCCATACTCACTTAGTTTCCTTTTGCTGCTGACGTTTCCTGATCTCATCCTCGTTGAGGACTTTCTTCAGCTGCATAAACAGCTGCTGTTTCTCCTTCTCCAGCTGCTTTAGCTTTTGTTCAAGCTGCTCAATCTGCTCTTTTGTTTCCTCTGGAATATTAATATGCAAATGGGTGTTTATTTTCGATTAACACTTTCAAGAACATAATATTGCTTTGGTTTGAATCCCAAGCGTAATACTATTAGAATGTAAGGGTGACTTGTAAATGAATAGAGCTATAAAAGATAGAAAAAAGTTGATAAAATTTCTGTCTGAGGTTACATACATGAAAAGGTCAGGTAGCTAAGTATTAAATCATTATTAGCAAGTTGGGAGATAGGTATATTTAAGCTTTAGATTACTTACCCAAAGTCATAACATCTTGTCTTTCCCTAGCTTCACGCTCCTTCCGTAGCCGTTCCTCTTCAACTTCTGCTTCATATTCTAAAACAAAAAATATGTACTAGCTTCATACAACACTTAAAGAAATTTAAAAAAAAATTAAGTGCCAGCTTATAGCCACACTCAAACTCATTACCATGTCATCACATATTTCTAGTCAATTTACATTATACTCTGCTATGGTTAACTTAAAAAACATTATTGATGTTTTCTTGCTCTTTTATCATACCAATTCTCGCAGTGAATGTGTGATTTTAAAATTAAGACATGTCTGAACAGTCGGTAGACAACCTGAAAACACTAGCAAAATCTGCTAAGTAACATTAGGTAAATACATTCACATAATAAGGAAGGAAACCAGTTACCTACATAGGGCCACAATATATTTTAATATGTGATATAGAGTTACGTGTCGTTTTATGTACAAAAGTCAGATTTTAAATAAGGTTAATGTAGCATAAGCCGACTTGTTTGTCTTTTTTACAAGTAACAGTAAACTAAAACCAATAAACGCAATTGATCGAACTACGATTTTATGTCTGTTTACAAGGAAACATGAGTTTCTTTGAACTCAATAGTAATGAAAACATTACCTTCTTTCTTTCTCTGCCTCTCCCGTATAATATGCCGTTTCAAAGCATTCCACATCTTCTGTTCTTGATCATTTTGTTCCTCGGCTGTGGTTGATGTAACGGCAGGCATTTTGGACGATGATCGCTTATTAAATCTTGAATAAAGCAATCAGAATATCTTACACGCAATAAACGACGGGCTACATCAAGTTATTTCACATTAAAATCTTGTAAATCCACGCAAAAATGGATAAAATGAAAATCAATTCACTTGATTGATTGTTGTCCACACCACCATAGAATATTTATTTGATTTTTTAACAGACTAATAGGGTTGTGTTATTGTATTGACTGTTACTGCTCAGAACTGTTATATTTATAAGTAATCACAATTCGACATAATTTCTGACTTTCTGTTTAATAAAACTTTTTACTTGACAACTGGCACAGCAGTTATTATAAAGCCCTAAAGTTGATTTAAACTAAAATGGTACTTACTTATGTCGAAACGTAGTAGGTAGTAGGAGTAGGCTTAGACGTATTATGTTTTAGAGCTTCAAAAGGTGTGAGTCTGATTAAAAGATTTTGTTCTTAGTTATTTTTTTCAGACTCACGATTTGGAATCCCAGTTTTATTCCCGATGGGAACATTGTAGAAATCACTTTGTGAGACTGTCCTTTGTTTGGTAAGGAGTTTTCAGGCTTAAATCACCTGATTGTCTGAAAAATTAAGATGATTCCGTGCTTCGGAGGGCATGTTAAGCTATTGGTCCCGGTTATTCTTTAGCCGTAAACACCTTCACCAACCTGCAGTGAGTTTTTTTTGACAGTCACATGATTTCAGGGCCATGTTCTCACCTAACCGGGGAGTACAAAGTAATGTTTTTGTTTGCAGCATCCTCGACCCAGAACCATCGGAATTCAGAATCCGTTTTTACTTGGTATCTACAGTGTACGTACGTACTTATTACTAAATAATAGCGTCAATACAACTCTACGAAAATTTCTGAACGAAATTAGTCGACGTCATTTCGCTGTCAAACTTGTCAAGTAGCTTGTCAATTTTCCCCTCTCTCCGGGCTTTTTGGCGGGAAACGGGAACGGGACAGTTGCTTTCTTCATTGAGTAATCTAAATAATTAATACGAAGTGGTGTTTTGTGGTTAATGATCGCATTAAGTTAGTCGGAAGACATTCGCGAGTGTTATTATATTGGAGTATTCAATAAACAAAGTGTATCTGCCTATTTTCGCTTCGTGTCAGGAAGCCGCTTCATAACTCAAAAGTTTATGCGGACTTTTGAGTTAATTCGTTTGGGGTTCGGAGTAGGAGTCTACTCCGAGGGTGGGGGCTTAGGTTTCATCATCATCACCTTTCATCATTTCATTAATCATCAAGAAAAAAAATACGTCAGACATGGCTGTATGGGCATAGTTCCCTTTGCCTTACCCTTCGGGGAAAACCAAAACAAAAAAAAAAAAAAATTTCCCCTCTCTCCGCTGCACTTTTCTTTCCCCTCTATCACCTAATACGGTGTTTTTTGTGGGTCAAGATTTTATAAAACTGTATTTCCGTAAATCAATAAAATTTTATTGCATGATAAGTATTAAAATAATCCGATAGGAAAAGTGTAATTTTGCCGGTGTAATCGAAAATGGATGGACCTTCAGGACCTAAGAAGAAAATGAAAACGGTATGTTTATATGATCATTTTTTATTCATTTTGCATTACTAAATCTTTACATCTCGCCGTTCATGTTAAGGTAACTGCTTTGCATAGTTATAATTTGCTTGAACATTAAACCACTGCTATAAGAATCGAAATTGATTTATGAATTTCACTAGGAAATGTTAATCATATTTACCAAAAACTTATTCTTGTTTATACCTGGTTCTACTTTTACATTATTAAAAAAAAAAAAAAAAAAAAAATTGTTACAATAAGTCCATAATAAAGGCTATATCTATCTATCTATCTATATCTATCTATCTACTTTTACAGTGCAACTGAAAGACGTGTTCTAAAATAATTTCTGACTGAAATACATGTATAAATCAATAAAATACATTATGTAGTAGTGAAAATATTATCTTTTTATTTATTATCTTCCAATACGTTATTTTATTAGACAAGAGATTAGAATTATCGAAAATACAGCATATGTACTCACATTGCCCCCGTTTAACAGATTAGATAGTACCTATATAGATTTAACCTTCAGAAGTTCAGGTATGTAATGGGTAGGTATAGGTATGTATTGTGAAACTCATAAATTAATTTTTAGATTCTTCAATCTAAACATCTCACCTCTTCCGTGTTTTTATATCTTTTCATATAGGTGTGTCAGTGTGTGATTTTACACCACAGCCTCACATGTTGATATTTATGAACTCTACCATCATTATTGCACTTATGATAACGAATAATAATTTCATTGATGATAAATAAATTACATTAAATAAAATCCTACCAGGTATATTTCTTCGTTAGGTTTGTCCCTGTAAAATTACCTACATGAATTTTGGCAAATTTCATTACAAATAACGCAATTTATATCATAATTATTCAATCCAAAATTATTTTTAACAATGTTACTATGTAGTTTAGTAGCCCATATTTATTTTTTATTGGAGCTCTTTATTGTACATAGTAAAACGTAAAAATGCTAATTTTAAAGATGAAGTATTGTTTACTATAATATATAGGTACATATGGGGTGTTAGTGACATCATAACAAATACTAAGGGGGACGATTCAGACCATGATTTTTAGTTCATATGAAGTGGAATTTTCAGTCAAAAATTTCACTTGATATCAACTCAGAATTATGGTGTGAATCACCCCTCAAAATTTTCGTTATTATGTCACTAACACCCTGTATACTTGTTTTATATTGAGTGCAAAAACAAATCACCTTGACAGTTGTGGATATGTAAGATTACATTTTCAAGTACAATGTCACCACAGGAAATGAACAGTTATACCTACTACAATTACACTAATAACTTTATTGTGCCTCTTTATTTTGTACTTACAACAGTTACAACTACGTACTTTGTACTTAAGTCATTCATCGCTGATTATTACTAAGAATACTACTACATCAACACCCCTAGGACTCGAATTACTCATTTATTAAATGACTAATTTAAAAAAGAAAAACCTTTACAAACAATCAGTTTTAAAACAGTTTGTTATTAGGCCTATTGCACTAGATTTGTTTTGTGAAAAGTAGTTGGTCCTGTCCTGTAGTATTCTTTTCAGTAGGGTTGCCACAAAGACATTCCTTTTCCATTGTTGTTAAAGGAGTTAAAATGTTCTATTCTCTTTTTAAATTATAAATGATATTCGAGAAGCGTGGGTAGGTAGACAGAGCGGTTCACATGCAGGCTGTAATTTCTAGTTCAAATAGAGCACTGTAACGGTTTGCTTGTAGAGTGACGCGCCTATTAACCCCAAATATCAGACTTATGTAGGGTTTACGTTTATTTGTCTTTAATTCTGGAACATGCAAACAGGTGCTGGGTCCGAATCCCGGTGAGGACATATCACATAGATCAATTTGTCAGCCCTGGTTTTGTTAGGACATTGCAGGTTAATCACTCGACTGTCCGAAAGTAAGATTATCCGTGCTTCGGAAGGCATGCTAACCCGTTGGCGGCTCAATAATAACCTGACACCAGGCTCGATGAGGTTGGTTATCCACTTCACAATCCACACTATAGAAGAAGACTAGGGGCGTCGAAGATGCGCATACGCATGGTAATCGAAAAACAGCGATTCAGACTATGTAAGTACAAGAATCATAAAAGAATGTCTAAGGCGCAGGGCTATAGCACCTCACAGTCAGGGCCGACAACTATTCCAAGCCCACAGTATGTTATTTTGCCTTTTTAGTTTGGAATATCCCCAATGATCCGAATCTTGTTACTCCCACAGTTTTGTAAGAGGACTTTAGGTTCTCTGAGCTTCTCTCGTGCGCGTTGTTGGTTGAATGGCTGACCTCATCAATCCTAGTGTTAAAAGTCATTATTAAACCCGTGCGGCTTTTGTAAGATCGAGGCCTGAGAATCTCAGGTAAATTATATTCTAACTCTTCGAAATACCTACTCGATTCCGATTCAAAAAGCAAGTTCAAGAAATCAAAAGTCTGTGTATTGTAGTCTTGTTTTATTAAGTAGGTAGTTACATTTAAATAGAGGTACAGTTATGAGCAATATAATGTACCCTGGGACTCTGTCGCACTAACATATTTGACATTTAGTGAGACTTACCGTTCAATTTGTCAAAAAAAGTTAATGTGACATGGTACTTGATGGTACAAAAGTGTGTACATATTAATGCTCGTGACCGTACTTAGGTATAAAGCGAGGTGTTGCGTTTCATAACACGTGCAGATTTTCACTCATCATTGTCTAATTCTTCAACATAATCAACAAAAACATTTTCGTACACATATAAGTGTATTAATTAAAAATATAGGTTAACTACTTCATTGTTAATTGTCTTTCTTTATTCGTGTGTTAATGTATGAGAATGGAAAGTTCATTCTCGTCCATAATGGACAAATCACTTTAAAAAACCGCGATAGCGAGTCCAGTTTTTAAATGGCATATAATACTATCTCGAATGGAAAGTAGTTTTGCTATTTCAAATTCATTCTTTGGGTATTATTAAATCATTACCATATACTTAAGCAAGTACATAAAATGCTGATTTTCAATTTCACAGACAGACATTAACAGAACAAAGACATTGTTGCATAGCGTTTCGGGCTGTGCAATGTACCCCGTAAATGTTTTAATTTAACCTTAGGTAATTTAGCTCTATTAACTCTACTCGGTCGTATGCATTAACGTGATTAAACCAATTGCCGAGTGGCCAAAAAAAAAAAATGGTAGCTATATCTCGTACCTGTTGATTTCCTGATTCGCTTCGTTTTGTTATCGAACAAGATTTTCGTATCTTTTATTGTTTACTCGCAATTAATACGCATGGTTCGCCGGTTTTGCAGCCAGTGTACAGTAGAGCGGCCCGCGCGCAGCCGCATTCTCGCGAACCGGTCCGATTTTCGAACGTCAGACGCTCACTGGCGGGAAAGTGTCTTTGAAACTATTATTTTTCTTTTTAATTCAAAATGAGTTTGGAACAAAGGAACAAGAAGGTGGCTGACACCTTTGAGAAGTTCAATATATCACAATGGGGGAACGGCACCACTAGAACGGTTCGTAATTTTTTTTTAACACAAAATAGATAGCTATACACAAATAACACATATTTTTTCATAACTCCGGTGTATGACCGTACCATATATTTGAAAAAGAAAAAAAAAATTGCTTTCTTAAGAATTAATGATGATAAAATACCGGTGTGAACAGGAAATGTGTCTACTTTCACTCGCCAATTTGCTTCCTTGTACTCTCTTCTGCTGCGCGGAATAAGTTCGTATGAAGTAAACACACAGTAGAAATAAATGGTTACGTCTATTCAAGTCCAATGACCTGTTATGAAGTGTTATGTATGATAACTGTTGGTGAGTAATAAAGGAAGAAAATTACCTTGTGACCATTCAATTTTCTTTCATTACGTACATAATGTTTCGTTATTCATTAACTTTGCGCTTTACCAGTCAGGAGAGAAATAAGCATTCGGTTCATTTAATGCCTACTAAATTGTAGGCTTTACGTGAGTAAGGCCGTGTCTGCGCCCTTAACCTTGATACCACGGTTGGTGAGATCTTTCACCGCCCTTAGAATACCGAGTAGGTAGGTACTTATCTATGGCTACGTAGTATTATTCCTTATTCTATGCTATGGCCATAGAACGGCAACTCTCCGCTCCCCACCAGCGTCTGAGCTATGTTTACCTCCCCCCGGACAGTTTATAGTCTTTGATCGTATGGCGTCAGACGACACACACTAAGATGCGCGTGTACGATAATGTCAATGTGTGGTGTCTGTGTAAAACGAGGTTGTTTGTATGAACTGTCCGGGGTGTGCTATGGCTATAGATAGAGAGCGTAGAGGATAGTTGTTTTATTGTTTCTTAATTATTATTGTGCGCGAATATAAAAGTAATTGAGTCATGTAAATAAATATCAACTTTTTATAATAATGAGTATACATAAGATTACGCCTATTTATCTGGAAAAATCAATCTGGATCTGATCACGATAAGTACGCCTAGGCCTTCCTCTTCCAACTCTACCACTTTTCCCGCATCATAAAACGTTTTCGTAAGTCTGCTTTCATTCATTCTCCATATATGTTGGTACGAATCATCTCTAATAATAAACATTATAATAAATAATTCATAATTTCGCTATATGCGCACTATAGATGTCACACGCTCTTTGTTTACATCCAAAAAGGTAGGCGACTGTACGTCTAGGTACGTCTACTAATTTGAACGCAATCATGCGATTTAATAGAAAAATTTCCTAGTAAATTAATGCATACTTGATAAGTGGTTTTGAATAAATACTCATTTAGGTCATCGTAATTGAAATCGTACTAAAATGAAGGACAGAGAATTGGTTGTAAGCGCTTGCCTAGCGTTCAGAAAAAGTCGTGGTTTGATCATTCGATACTTGGAGTAACGATTACCACGCTTCTCACAAAAACTCGAAAATCATCATCACCATCTCCCTATTGTTATCCCGTTTTCACAGGGTCCACTTACCTAACCTGGAGATTTGAAAAGTTCGGCTTGGTGAGAACTCGAAAATATATTTTTTTCTGTAGCCTAATTAAATTAATGTCCCATTGCTGGGCAAAGGCCTCCCCCCTCTCTTTCCAAACCTCCCTGTCTTGGGCATCGTTCTGCCAGGTGTGCCGGAAGGCGTCCAGCTCGTCCCTCCACCGTCGCCGTGGTCTGCCTCGAAGTCGACGACCTATTCTTTCTTTGTGACCTGATTTATTGTAGATTTGCCGCAGATGACATTAACTACTTGGCCGGAATCGACGACCTTGTGGGGACCAATCAGATGTTATTTTGGCCCACTTTTCCGGATGCATACGGTTATCCGTAGATAAACCAGAAGCCCTTTTCTTTTTTTGGTATCTATGGTAATGGTATCCGCACCGGGCCGGCGGTGTAGCGAGCGAGCTATTCCGTGGATCGAGCAGTACGAGTACATACAGTCCATCTGCCAAGTCCACTAGTTATATACACATTACACCGTCGCATTATTCAATCCACTACATGTTCTGTGCAGCATGCGTGATGCGGAAGGACAAACGAGATGCATCCGCAATCAAAGTCATTTTTAGATGATGTCTCTTAATAATACGAAGTCGTATAACATAACAGTTTATTAAACCATGATGCCACAGCGTTGAAGGTTTGAATTTATCCTGTACAAAAGAAGTACTTCCTTTATACGTTTTAAATAATATTGGGCTATAGGTTCGTTACATCCATCTACTAGTAGATCAATGGGTGCGTAGCCAGGCCAGGTAGAACAAATTCAAAAGTTAAATTGACGTTTATTGGCTTTTTGGCGGGAACGGGACAGTTGCTTTCTTCATTGAATAATCTAAATAATTAATACGAAGTGGTGTTTTTTTGTGGTTAATGATCGCATTAAGTTAGTCGGAAAACATTCGCGACAGTGTTATTATATCGGAATATTCAATAATCAAAGTGTATCTATCTATTTTCGCTTCGTGCCAACAAGCCGTTTCATAACTCGGAAAGTTTATGCGGACTTCTGAGTTAATTCGTTTGGGGTTCGGAGTAGGAGTCTGCTCTGCTGCTGTCTGAGTAGGAGGTTAGGTTTCATCATTCATCATCATCACCTTTCATCATTTCATTAATCATCAAGAAAAATAAATACAAAAAATAATACGTAAGACGTATGGGCATAGTTCCCTTTGCCTTACCCTTTGGGGAAAACCAAAACATATTACAGGTCATTATAGAGACGGTGATACGGTTCATCACCTATCACGTTGGTAACATACAGCTCGGTGAGACATGAGTTCTTAGTTTTTTTTAGTTTTTAGTTTTTTTTTAGTTTTTTTTAGTTTTTTATGTGTCGTGAGCTTATATTACGTGTTATATAAAACATAAAATTAAATGATGATTTATTCCATCGACCATTGTAATTTGCATTTACGATCTATAAATAGTTACTATTATAATCATTTACCTATACAGCCTTTAGGTATATTACCTATAACTAACTTGTCGATCAACGTCCTACCATTTAAGGTGATATAATAATTATTATTGGGTTTAGATATCTATAGTGTCATATAAACTCTATAGTCAGGGACTAACAAACTTCAAAAAGTCTCCTCTTCTTTCGTGTGGGTTATGAGGTGGATTACCAACCTCACCAACCCTGGTGTCAGCGTTACTATTGAGCCGCCAAACGCCCCTGACATGGCTCATGTAACGATTACTTATTTACATCAGTAAGTAGTAACTGGGACCAACGGCTTAACGTGCCTTCCAAATCACTGATCATCTTGCTTTTAGACGATCAAGTGATCATTCGTAATGTCCGAACCAAACTAGGGACACAAAAGTGATTTTTGTGATATTTCCCTACCGAGTTACCCACACGATAGAAGATTGAAGTCCGACTTCTAGCCCACACTACACTATACCTATTCACATGGCAAGACCCACACAACGGAACAAACAGTTCTGAAATCCTGTAACAATGTCATTGTATTCCGACTAAATCTGCGTAGTGATTGTACTTGCGTGAACGTACCATGTACGTTTTGAAGCCATTAGCTAATGTATCTATATAGTAACGGCCTCTCTGGCCCAGTGGTTGAGCGTTCTGCTCACGATTCGGAGGTCCCGGGTTCGAATCCCGGTAGGAACAAATCACTTTGTGATCCCTAGTTTGGTTAGGAAATTGCATGCTGATCACCTGATTGTCCAGAAGTAAGATGATCCGTGCTTCGGAAGGCACGTTAAGCCGTTGGTCCCGGTTACTATTTACTGACGTAAGTGAGTAATCGTTACATGAGCCATGTCAGGGGCCTTTGGTGGCTCAATCATAACTCTGACACCAGGGTTGTGAGGCTGGTATTCCACCTCACAACCTACACGATAAGAAGAAGTATCTGATACATATTGTTTCTATCCTGGGCGTCGAATAAAATACCATAGAGAAGCGTTCAGTTGTTTATTTATTTGTCGAAAAAAGCAATTATGTCGGATTGTGGTTGATTTTAACATTGAAGAGCCGCGGTAGCCCAGAGGTCTGTTTAATAAAACTTACAATTGTAAATTACAATGACAATTTGATGTACATTGCAGAGTGTGTGATCAGGAATATTTTGCAGTTTCATATTAGCTACGTAATGAACATCAAATTGTCGTTGCAATTTACAATTGTAAGTTTTATTAAACAGGCCCCAGTTAGTAGAATGCTTGACTCTCATTGAGATCGCAGGTTCCGATTCCAGCACAGGTTTAAACCAATGATTTTCGAATTCATGTTTGGGTTATAAAATGATTATCACGTGCTCATCGGTGAAGAGCAACATCGCGAGGAAACCCACATTCCCGAGAAATGCGTTTCAGAGGTATGTGATTAATGTTTTCCCTTCGCGGGTTGTAAGGGTAGATAAGCAGTTGCTTTTGTAAAAAAACCGAACTTGTATAATCTTCTGGACCCCGTGAAAAACGGGATAATGTTAGGGAGATGTTGTGCCCTTATTGAACATTGACTGTTGGGTCATTTTTTAGTCGTTTCGGACCTCAAGTAGTTCGGACCACGGTGGAACTCTTTTAATGGGATTATTATTGGATTAGAAGATTTTTATACCACTTTTGTATGGACTATATGTTTTTAGTGAGTAGTAGTTTGTAAGAGGCATGGAAAAACAAGTGAATAATCTTGCTAATATCATTATTGACGTTTTCTTATCGAATCAAAGTGAGTATTATTTGGCTAACAACGAACGTATCGATATTTCCGCGATAATAATCTAGTAACTGTTATCTACTACAGCTGCCTCAGCTGTGTGCGTGCTTGGCACTAGTCATCGTGGAGGTTTATCTTTTTGCTTTTTGAAAATCATTATGCTGGGGGCGATTGGGAGCAATTTTTCCATAGATATCGTAACAATTCCGTGACGTATTATTACCACATGTATTGCTCTGCAAACGTGATAAGTTTGTGATGTTTGAATCTGAATTTATATTTCAAATGCACACGTCTCATCTCATCTGAATTTGTATTTTTATAAGGGTGAGAGAAGTGGTTCTCTCACCCTTATAATAATATTTTTTTAAGGTTATTTGTACTCAAGGAACATACAGTACAAGTAAGCTTATCTCTAAACAAAGAGATTTCTCCCAGGTGACCTACGTGACGAGCGAGATATTCAACGTATATTACTATATAGACATACATACACGACATACATAATTTTGCCCCAACTCGAAGGAAAAACCAACACAAACCGAACAAACTCAGATCGATACCCATTAGTTTGTCGAATGATTCAACATTCTGTTGACCGGTGAACCATAGACAGACACTTACATAGTATTATGTGTGGTAGAGCTTGATAGCTCCACATTAGCGGGTGTTTACGTAAACAACGACTTTCACTACGATTCCTTGCGATGAGTCGTTTAGTACATACTAGTTTCTTATTCTTCTATCGTGTGGGTTGTGAGGCGGAGTACCAACCTCATCAACCCTGGTGTCAGGGTTACTATTGAGCCGCCACACGCCCCTGACATGGCTCATGTATCGAGTACTTACTTACACCTGTAAGTAGTAACCGGGACCAAAGGCTTAACGTGCCTTCCGAAGCACGGATCATCTTACTTTCGGACAATCAGGTGATCAGCCTGTAATGTACTAACCAAACTGGTAGTGTAGTTTCCTATTATGGCCTATTATGTTAATATAGTTTGATTCACACACACACTAATTTAAGAGCCACGCTCTTGTCGGCATTCTTCAAAATGGTATTGCATTCAGCGATTCTGCTGCACACGATCATGAACATAGGTCCATTATATTGGACATAATGTCATCATCATCTCTCTAGCATTATCCCGTTTTTCACGGGGTCCGCTTACCTAACCTGGACTTGACAAGTCCGGTTTTTTACAGAAGCGACTGCCTGTCTGACCTTCCAACCCGCGAAGGGAAAACCAGCCCAATACAGGTTAGGTCACATACCTCCGAAAATTCATTTATCGGGAATGTGAGTTTCCTCACGATGTTTTCTTTCACCGCTGAGCATGTATTAATCATTTGTGATCCAAACATGAATTGGAGGACAAATTCCACAATCATTGGTTTCGGGCTGTGCTGGATTCGTACATGCGACCTCAAAGTGAGTTCGTGCGTTCTACCAACAGGGCTGCCACGTACATTATTGTTGATTATTTAACACGTCTTAAATAAACAAGCTAGAGACCGATAAAATTATATGTAGAATTATTTGGTAAGGTTATGGAAGCTTTCCATAATAAATACGTGTACAGTATGAGCAATAACATGTACCCACTTTAGAACCCTGTCGCATTGTCATATTTGGCATTTAATGAGACTTACGGTTTAATTTGTCAAAAATGTTAATGTGACATGGTTTCAAAGTGTATAGGTATATATTAGTACTCGTGACCGTACATAGGTACATGTCAAGGTAAGAAATGATTAAGTGAGTACTTGTATTACGGATATTATAATCTTATCTCAATTATATTTTGACAGATTAAAGTGCGTAAACAGGCGATAGGAAAGTGCATCTATGATAAAGATCGTACTCGTGCGGGCACCCGCACCCAAACTTTTACGAAACAGATAAACGATCACAAACGCGATAAACAGCTTTATACCGTCTGAAAGAAAGAGTCGTCAAGCCGTTGGCTCACCTTCACACTTCATACAACCAACCTCGTTTTACACAGACACTACACATTTAACATTATCGTACACGCGCATCTGTGTGTGTGACGTCTGACACCATACGATTCAAGTCTAAACTATGTCCGAGGGGGGGTAAATCTATCTCAGACGCTCTTGGGGAGCGGAGAGTTGCCGTTCCATACGTAGTATTATTCCTTATTCTATGCCGGTGGTCTTGGTAATATACAGGGTGCTAGTGACATCGTAACGAAAACTTTGAGGGATGATTCAGACCATGATTCTGAGTTGATATCAAGTGGAATTTTCCGTCGCAAAAGTATGGATAGGAAAATAATTAAAAAAAAAACACAAAAAAATTCATGAATTTTTTGTTGAATATCAAGTGGAATTTTCCATCGCAAAAGTATAGAATTGAAAATAATTTAAAAAAACTAAAAAAAATACATGATTTTTGCGACGGAAAAATCCACTTGATATCGACTCAGAATCATGGTCTGAATCATCCCTCAAAGTTTTCGTTACGATGTCACTAACACCCTTTATACTTAAGTAAACATGTACGTAGTTGTTGCATAGAGCCATGTCAAAAGCATCTTAGAACGGTAACTCTTCACACCAATTCGTAGACGAGGCGCCCAGGTAGATTAACTTCACCGTCTATTAAACATAATTAAGTAATAAATGTCCTCAAGTAATAAACTCACTAAGGAGTGTGGACTGCCTCCTGTGGCATTAATAAACTAATCTCACATGAGATTGCCCTGAAGACCATGCTCAGTTCCCTGTCCCTGAACTGTCATATTGACATGATCTTGAGAGCAGTCCAAAGCTGAGATTAGTTTATTGATACCACGCTTCGAGACTGCCCTCAAGATCATGTCAATGTGACAGTTCTTATATAAAAACAGGGAATTGAGCATGGTCTTGAGGGTAGTCTCAGCTGAGATTAGTTTATTTATACCACTCTTAGTAGTCAATTTATTTTCTAATATTTTAAGATCTCAAACAAAAACAAGTCCTTTCCGTACATATCGGTGGGCCCTGTTACAATATTAATTGCTGCCAACAAAAACTCGTTTCGGTGTTTATCAACTAACTCCTATGTTTAAAACAAATTCGTATTTGCAGTGCAATCAAATGAGTTTTTTTTTCACGTTTGACCGCAATATTACCTGATGGCAAGTGAAGATTTGGCCTAAGGAACACGCTTACCTAGGACATGCCTGTTCACCCACTCCAGCTTCTAAAATTGCTATTTTAAATAAAATTTCAAAAACGTATTTGCAGTGCAGTAAAATGAGATTATTTCACGTTTGAATGTGTGACGTAAGGAACGCGCTTACCTAGTAAATGCCTGTTGTAAAATTGCTGTTTTAAATAAAATAAGAACATTACTGTCTACATCAAGAATTAAGCAGGAAAACGACTACCTACCTGTGTAAAAAAATGTTTTTACTTTTGTTTCTTGAGCCAGTAAAGTGCAACGGACAGTTTTTTTGTAGATAATAAGATAAACCTTGTATTTTACAGTCAAATGATTGACCATAGCTAAGTGAATACCAATCAGGAAATGTAATTATATTCTGCATTCTGCATTGATTGATCTTATAATAGTAATTTAACAGTTCTACAAGTTAGACACTATAAAATAAAATAATTGACCTTTATGCAAAGCCAAGGTTTGTTTATGTACCTATGAGAGTATATGTAGTTTATTTTCAGCTTATTACCTGTATATAAAAGTTTTAATGGTCGCTAAAGTTAAAGAGGTACTCTGAGTACTTTTTTAAAACGTTTTTGGACCCTTCTTAGTCTCGGTTTCCTTGTTACTGAATAAAATAAAAAATTAAAATGCGGAAATTATTCGTGTACTTAATTAATAAGAATCGTGTTGTATTTCTTCATACTTTAATCAGCAATTTTCATGCTTGAGTAAAATTTTATTTTTATACATTTTCGATTTACGTGAGTACTAAAAACATAATAACAATATTATTTTGTTATTATATGTGCACCGATAATTACGTAAAAAGTAAGTAGGATATTCTTTCGCCTTTATCATAAACTTTTAGGAACTTTATGAACTCATATTTAAAGTGACCATAAAATACATACATAAACAATCTTTACACAATCCTTTGCTGGGCACAGGCCTCTTAAGCAACTGGGGGGTATGGAGCTCCACCACACAGCTCCATTTTTTTTAAATATGCTTGCGTTTAACCACATACTCACCAGCCGGGTCTGCTGCCGCGCGCGGCGCGAATTATATTGAGCGCTTCGACCAATAAACGATACGAATGCTATATACGTACATGGACGTCAAACGGCTATTGGTCGAAGGCCTCGATATAATTCGCGCCAGGTGGTACACGATTACCTCACACATCATCAGGCCTTACACTCTAGTCTCATATAATACACAGCCACGCATGCTTACCTACCTAGCAAACTCTAGTTTTGAAGGTTCCAAGATTGTAAACGAAAGAAGGGAAACAGACTGCGGCAAATCATTCCATTCCTTAATCGATCTCCAATAAAATATTTTCTCCAAAAGTATAACCTTCTAAAGAGCTATTATCTTTGTTCCAGTGCGCCCAAGTAGCAACGAATGTGGTGGAGCAGAAACACCAAGTATCCAGAGCGAAGAGGAGTCGTGCGTTGGGCAGTCGCGCGTTCAGAGGCAGCACAGTGTGGTTCACAGGGCTCAGCGGCGCCGGGAAGACCAGCATTGCCTTCGCTTTGGAAGCTTACCTTGTTTCCAGAGGTGAGTTATACTACTTCTACCATAGAATAAAGAATAATACTACGTATAGAACGGCAAATCTCCGCTCCCTACCAGCGGCTGAGCTAGATTTACCTCACCCCCTCGGTCTTACTTTAGTCTTCAATCGTATGGGCGTCAGACGTCACACACACAGATGCGCGTGTACGATAACGTCAATGTGTAGTGTCTGTGTAAAACGAGGTTTTTGTATGAAGTGTCCGGGGTGTGGTACTTCTTAAAAAATTCGAACTTTAAAAATTTTGAGTCAAGAGTACATTTAGTATAAGATTATTGTGGAGTGTACAGTTCGACACTTCTTGTCTCACTGTGGAGTTAGTGTCTGTCAGACGTTATAAACAATTTATACTCGTCCGCATCACTGGGAATAGACCTTTGGTCATCAGGCAGGGGTGCATTTCTTACTAAGAGCGAGAGAGAAGACGCTCTTTCACTTTCATGACTCGCGGTTTAGACTTTGTACTGGACACATGCTACTGAACGGTCTTGGACATTCCAGAAGTGACGGTTTTACGTGTCTACCGTAATATAGAAGGGCTCGAATTAGTTTGAAAATATTATCACATTAGTAAAGTGAAAGGTCTTGACTAGATGTACGTAACATTCGAAACCCTAAATGGCCTTATCTATTGCTTTTGATTTGACAGACATGTTTTGGTCCAAACACCTTGCAGCATAGAACATATAAATAATAATAAATATACTTTAAATTAAAATTAGATACCTCGTTTTATTGACCTTTTAACAATGTCAAGTCAAGCCAAGGCCAAGGGTCCGATCTCACTTCGGTGCGCACGCGCAATGTTGCACTTTACTGGTTTTGCTTCGATATTTTTACGACTTTATATTTTATTGATAATCTTAATTGTAATAATACAAATTGCAATTTGCACAAGTATACCTATGCCTATTTTTCGTTAAACCTGCCTTGTCACTGTTTACAAGGAAGACATTATTTGCACAAGGCCGTGTTTATTGCTTACTTATCTTATAACATAAACTATAGCTTTATGGTGTGCAATAATAAGTGTTGTGTTAAACAATTTTCATGCAGTGTCAGCCTGTCTGTCCTTGATTTCATCTGTCAACCGCACCAAGTAATTCGATACTGGTAAAGCAATAACCTGTATCAGTTGCAACATCCAGTAATGCATATTTATGTCAAAAGTGCATGTTTCCAAGTTTACCTATTTGTTGTATTATATTTACATTACATTTGCATTACTTGATATATTAGCACGTGTCAATTTATATTGTCAATCGCCCCTACAGACACCTCCTAATTTTAAGTCATATCCGTAATTTTCTTATCCGCCGACGCCGAAAAGAAAAGGAACGATTGACAACTGTTAATTTTAAAATGAATGAGTGAATGAATGAATAACCCGGGCGAATAAAATAATCACCTCGCTCGATATACAACCCATTTGACGTGTGTCTTCAACTTATTTCTGTCGTGTTATTGGCCAATATAAAATTTTGGCAGGGGTTTTTAAATTTCTGCATCAAAATTGACGTGTATTCCATAAATTTCCTGTCGATTACCCGTCCCTATCCTTTTCGGCTGATAAGAAAATGACAGGTATAACTTAAAATAAACTTATAAAATATATTAGGTACATATAAATAAGTTTTTCTTGCAAGTTAGTATACTTAATATTAAATTTACGGGATTTATTGTTTTGTTTATTTATTCACGGGAAATGGGCGTGATCCTATTATAACGGGTATTAACTAGATCACAAACCTAAAACATTTAGACGTTAATTCAAATCATGTGTGACGTGATGAAATTATTATAGATGATGAAATATTACGCGTGTGATGCAATTTTATAAGCCTTTGATGACTGGAGAAAGTTATTTGACACAAAGTCGTCAATCGAATGTAAAGTGCTACTTTAAAATCTTCTTGATTTATAAAGAGGCGAATCCGAAACGAAAGTTATTCGAAATAATACCTACTAATACTTTACTGCGTAATGTTAACTTTCTTTTAAATATATTTTATCTCTAACATAATATTGACCAGGTAGCATAGTACAGTTACTAAGCTATAAAAATGTGTGTAGAATATAATTATATAATGTTATTAATCAAATTACTAATAGACTATTATGGGCGCCATCCCATTCGCGTCAGACAGATTACTGCGGGGCGGAAGGCAAGAGGGAAGCCGATGCCCTATTTTTTCCTAAAAAGTAGTATGGAGATTGCTACACCGACAAGAGCGTGGCTCTTAAATTAGTGATGATGAATCAAATTACAACAAAAACATAGGCACAAATTGAAAATATATTTAAGTACCTGAGTCGCTGAGTGTGAGGCGGAAGGCAAGAGGGAAACCACTGCACTATTTTTTCTTAAAAAAGTAGCATGGAAAATGCTACACCGACAAGAGCGTGGCTTTTAAATTAGTGATGATACCTAACCTGAGTCTACAACAGTGAAAATATTTACGTGCAAATGCATAAAACATTGCGCGTGTGTAAAACGCATTGTATGGTATATAACTCTTGATCTTTATTATTTTATTAGTAGAGCTTTATTTTATATTCACATAAAATTCAACACATTAATCTCTTGATGAGTGTGCTGAACGTCGCTGAGCAAACCCACAGATAGAGATATCGACTACTTGACACGAAACGTCAAAATTTTCCATGGAACTTGTGTGGAAATATTGCGATATGACGACATCAATAAATGCGGTCAAACTTTCTACTCATTGTTATTTAAACATATTTAAAATTTAACTAAAAAAAAAATAAGATTGATTTTTGATAATCTTAATATTAGTCACTTTAAAGATTTACGCACCACAAACACAGTATCTAAACCATTGACGTATAATATAAATGTTACTATTATAGTGGGTACAGCTTAGACTGTAGCCAACTCTAGTACGGATTGCGGGACAGGGTTTGATTGTACTATGACATAAAGCACACCATTATACAGGATGTTAGTGCGGTCGTAACGAAATTCTAGAGGGCCGATTCATACCACGATTCTGAGTAGTTATCAATCGCAAAAATATGGAACTGAAAATAATTAAAAAAACACTAAAAGTTCATGAATTTTCCGACAGTCTACTTGATATCTACTCAGAATGGTGTGAATCATCCCTATCAGTATTTGTTACCGTGTCAATAACACCCATACGCACTTATATGGCTATCTGTACGGTCACGAGCATTAATATGTATACCGCTTGGTACCATGTCACATTAACTTTTTTGACAAATTGAACTGTAAGTTTCACTAAATGTCAAATATGTTAGTGCGACAGAGTCCTAAAGTGGGTACATTATATTGCTCATGACTGTACGTACTCTTACGGGGTGTAAGTGACATCATAACGAATAATGAGGGGGGTGATTCAGCTCATTATTCTGAGTTAATATCAAGTGAAGTTTTCCATCGACAAAGTACAAAATTGAAAATATTAAAAAAAAAAACAAGAATTTTGCAACGGAAAATATATTAACTCAGAATCATGGTCTGGATCATCCCCCTCAGTATTCGTTACGATGTCACTAACACCCTGCAACAGAGCATCACGCCTGGAAGCCCGAAAGGGTAAACAGAGGTGTATAGTATTACACCCACTCGTCACCAGCCTTACTATGACATAATATTGTTATTTTCATAACAAACTTATACTAAGTCTATTGACAAGTATAGTAAACACTTACTAAACATTACGCGGTACTATAATGTCAATGGTAGTGAACAGAAACTGTTATTATTTGTTTTACTTGCCATTGTTTCAGTCATATCGGGCAGTAGAATAGTTTTGCCGTTTTGTTTTTAAATAATTCGGCAGGTATGTTGCAGCTCTGTTGTGCTCTACTTATACCTACGTTTTTTACTTATGAAATGAGGAGCTCGGTGGCGCAGCGGTTAACGCGCTCGGTCTGCGATTGTTGAAGTTAAGCAACTTTCGCAAAGGCCGGTCATAGGATGGGTGACCACAAATAAAAAAAAGTTTTCATCTCGAGCTGCTCCGTGCTTCTTGCAGTAGCAGTCGTTAATAACCATCAATCCGCACTGGGCCCGCGTGATTGTGATTAGGCCCGATCTCCCTATCCATCCATAGGGAAGGCCCGTGCCCCAGCAGTGGGGACGTTAATGGGCTGAAGATGATGATAAATATGAAATAATTATTATTGTGTAGAACAGAGTCCGTTTGTGTCCGTGGTGTTATATTTGTAGCGTAGTATGTCGATATATAAACATAAATAGTCTAGGTATATGTGTCCCACTCTTGGGCCTTCCCTTAATCAACCGGAGGGGGTATGAAGCATATTCCACCGCATACTTAAACTCACGTCTATTTCCCACCGAGGTAAACAGAGACTGGAATTCCATTTGTTTTGATTCTGTCATACTTCTCCACTACCAGACGACCACGTTGCGAGTCTTATTGAAGATAATCATGTCTCGTGAGGCAGAGGCGCTTACCGCTGTCGACCCAGCACTCGCCTTCTCAGACGACGCCCTGAGCCGAGGTTCGCGCCCAACTGGGCACTCCCAGGCCTGTTATCCCGGATAAGCCCGGATAACGTAAAGATACAGATATATTCATATTCATTTATTCCTTATAACAACTTTACTTAGTATACTTCTTATATATATTAGTATACTTCTCGATATTTAGGATCCATATCCATTTCCTTGACAGAGGGCAGCAGTAACTGTCAGTACTATTCAGAGGCAGAGGACAGGAGTCCTAGTATGGCTTTGTAATAGACTACTCTGGGTGCCATCCCACTCGCGTCAGACAGAGTACTGCGGGGCGGAAGGCAAGAGGGAAACCACTGCCCTATTTTTCCCTAAAAAAGTAGCATGGAGAGTATTTTACAGAAAAGGGAATGGAAAATGCTACACCGACAAGAGCGTGGCTCTTAAATTGATGATGATGATGATCCATTTCCTTGTCCCAGGTATCCCGGCGTATGGCCTAGACGGAGACAACATCAGGACCGGGCTAAACAAGAACCTCGGCTTCACGAAGGAGGATCGAGAGGAGAACATCAGGAGGGTTGCTGAGGTGGGCAAACTCTTCGCTGACAGCGGCGTCGTCTGCCTCTGCAGCTTTGTGTCGCCTTTCGCTGAGGTAAGAATAATAAATATATATGTAAATATGTTGCTGGAATCAACAAAAATACGTATAGACCGCCTTGGTATCGACCGTATCTGTCTTAGATCTATACTAATGATGAACTGTATAATTATCATATTGATAGCTTCTGGCTCTACCATCCCCATTGGGGATTGTGCGCGTTACATTATATACTTATTGCATAATTATGTAAATATGTTTAACGTATAGGTATTACGGGTACCACTGAAGATAAATTGTACTTAATCTCACTTCGTACCTTCGTCCTTCGTTATAATGTTCTAAGATTTTATTTATTTGATTTTATTCGGGTAGCTTACAGCCTCTTTTACAAAGTAGATATTTATATGTGTAAACAAACGCCAATTACAAAGCTACCACAGGTGAACCTAAAACATTTTACATGTCAAACGGGCTCAGTTACCTAACCTAAAATTAAATAAGGTTCCTTGTTCAGCAAGGTTTTTAAACTTAACAAGGTTTTTTTAGATGAACATTAATATGTTATGTTGTGTTGTTATACAAACAAACAATATGTTTTACCATGTCGGTACCAAGATTTACCATCGGCATAGACTATATAATTGGATCGTGTACTAGGTTCAAGATAAATTATGAAATTCTGATTACTATTGGATAAATACAGTTTATGTGTGTGTACACAATCCCTTAATTGGGAGCGAGAATATTTTTGTTTACTTCCTATACACAGCAGAGAAATGAATCTTGATTTTACCCTAATATATTATTGTATTGTCGCTCGATTCTTATCTTATGGAACCTAATAAAAGATCGAGCCCGAGAGAGTTCAATAACACTACATTTTATGATAAGAATCCAAAGGGCAATGTTCTTTATTCTTAAATAGTTCTTAATTCTAAAGATCTTCCGTTGCGGGTGATCGGGAGTGTGCTTATAAAAGGCGGCGAATTTCTGTGTTAGCATAGAATAAGGAATAGTGCCGTATAGAACAGCAACTCTCCGCTCCCGACCAGCGGCTGAGCTGGGTTTACCTCACCCCCTCGGACATAGTTTAGTCTTCAATCGTATGGCGTCAGACGTCACACACACACACACACACACACAGATGCGCATGTACGATAACGTCAATGTGTGGTATCTGCGTAAAATGAGGTTGTTTGGATGAAGTGCCGCCTGTTGTACTACCAATTTAATTATAATACTAATGTATTTTTAATGTGATTCAAGTGCAATAAAGAGTTTTTGTATTTGTATTGTAAGTTGTGAGTGCATGCGTACATACTTGAGCGTTAGTAGTAGTTAGTAATCCAGCATGCCTAGCACGCTAATGGCGCGAGTAGCGTGAGTAAATGTCAAAGCGCGAGTTGTCAAATTTGACTTGCTCGCGACTTGAATATGAAAAGTGTGTCAAATTATGTTTAAAACTATAAATTTTCTTACTTCTTATGAAGGTGTCTGTTTTTTTCTTTTTCTTTGCTCTTCTATAAGCATTATACAATAATAAGATATTTCCTTTGGATTCCGACGTCTTTTTGAAAAATCGTGGATGTCTTGGTATCCGCGTGTACCAAGGTCTTTATTTTATCTCGCGTCACGTCGCGCCGCGCTTATATAGCGTGGTTTATTTGCAGGCATTTGTTGTTTTATAAAATTTGTCTTTTTATAAAATATTGTTTTATATAATGAATACATTCATTGACTAAATTGGGTATGTCCTTAGAAAAGATTTAGTACGATAGGGAAACTCTGAACCGACGGTGTGCGTCGAAGTAGCTATGTCAGGATATAAGAAAAGGAATTTCGTAGTTTCTAATTATCCCGGTGGGGAAAAGGCGTGTATTTATGTATGTACATAGATGAAATTGTACAATACAATGCAAAGACGCTTTATTGCACGTATAAACATAACATTTTGTAACTGTTTTTAAGTTACAAAACTGACAAGAAAAGCACAATCGGCGGCCCTATTGCTAAATAGCAATTTTAGGCAACTTTAGGGTGAAAGAACTTGTTAAATATTGGTGTCGGGGAAGGTGCAATATAGGTATAAGTAAATAATGCAATATAATATAATTGTAGTCTAAACATAAACGCGACACAGATTATCAACTTATCATTTACAAAACGACCACTACGTCAGTTAATTGCTACTACGAATACAGCGTATCACCTAACGGTATAAATGTATGTATTTATTACCAAATGCAACCCGATTGTTTATCGGCATTATTCATTGATAGGCTGACTCGGTTTCATTAAAGTAAATTAGCAACTTGATTACCGAGTTCTAATTAACAATTTGATAATAGTGAACCTTACATAGCTACTGTTAATGCTTCAATATTTAATGGAACAAGTTATTTATTTACTATTTGGAAAACCAACAGCTACATTAAACAATATTTAATGTAAGTTAGTCAGTTATTTGTTATAGGTTCAATCAGATGATCAGCCTGTAATAGGTTGGTTATAACCAAACTAGGGATCGAAAAGTGATTTTTGTAGTTTCCTAGATCAAATATAAATTATGAAATTCAGATTAAGTACTAAATAAAGATCTAAAGGTGACAAAAAACGTTTTCTTTTTTCCATTTATAATTTTAATCACGTTTTTCTATGGTTGCTTTTGTTCTCTTTCCCAGGACCGGGAAGTAGCTCGTCGTATCCACACAGATTCTGACCTGCCATTCTTCGAGGTCTTCATCGACACTCCTCTCGAAGTGTGCGAGCAGAGAGACACTAAAGGCCTCTACAAGAAGGCCAGAGAAGGACAGATAAAGGTATGCAATTTTATAAAAGAGTATCGCAAACACACGTACATATACGCTCACACACACACACACACACACACACACAGGTACGCACGGACGCTCGCACGCATGCACGCACGCTCGTTCGCTCGCACGCACGCACGCACGCACGCACGAACGCACGCAAGCACGCACACACGCTATTATTTTGTCATATTGCTTACGTTAGTCATCTCTGAATGGATATTCCACTTTCATCATTTTTGGGAGAATGTATGAAAATGTCCTTTTACGTACAAAGGTAATGTCCCTGGCGCATTTTTTATAGTGTTGGCTGCACAAATTAAGAGCCTCATTGATTATTACGATTTGTTCGACAAAGTGCCCTAAAGCGCAAATAGCGCGTTTTGGTAAACAGCGCCACCTAATATGTGTAAAAAGTATTTTAAAAATATATTACTCTTTAAAATCTTACCCATATGAATGGGATTTTCCACGGTAACTAATGCAATGCGTCAGTACGATGTAACGATATGCAACCGTAGAATCAAATTACTAACTGCATGTTGATTTAAATGAATAATTTGCGTTCCTTGTTTTAGAAGAATAGAAAATTGTAAAGTTTTACTTAGTGTATAGTATTATTATTTGTATGTCATTTCTATATCTCGGGACTATGGAGTCCCGAATTTTTGGAAGGCGTACGTGGGGCCGAAACCAACACGTTTTGGCTTCAGCCTTACACACACCTTCCAATAATCTTATTTTGAATCCATGACAGCTTTGTTCGGAGATCGACTTGCATCATAGTGTCACGGATTTGAATCCCAGCGCGGGCTCTAAAACACTGAATTCGACTTTGAGTTTGAATTTTTTATGTTTTGATCATAGATAATTGGTATCATGTGGTTTCCAAGTGTTTGCCTGAGTATTACCAATAAGCTCGTCCCTATTACACAGCTGACGAGGAGTAGTTGTGTATTCTATACACCTCTGCCTACCCCTTTGGGGATATTGGCGTGATACATAAATAGGTATGTATTTTGAATATTTTTCAGGGCTTCACAGGCATCACCCAGGAATATGAACGTCCAGAGGCGCCAGAGTTGGTCATCCAGACGGTCGGACGCACTGTCGAGGAATCCACTATGGAAGTGGTGCGTCTGCTCGAATCACAGGTAAACTACTAATTCACGTCCATAATCCCTATCGGAGAAGACCAAACTATGAATCACCAGAAGACCTGTGGGAATGATGAAACATAAGATGTGTCATGTAGAGCATATTCTTTACCTAGAAAAAATTATATAATTCTACCATTTTCTACTAAGCTACCAAACTCTACAAAGACCGTTTGTTTCCAGGACATAATTCCTCGCTTCGAGAACACCCTCCTGGGCGTGGAAGAGTTGTTCATATACGGCAACAGACTCACCAGCGCCATCGAAGAGGCTACCAGGTTGCCGCAAGTGCAGCTCACCACCCTCGACTTGCAGTGGGTTCAGGTATTAACATGATCACGCCTTCTCCAGATAGAAGGCACTTTTTTCACGGCTATACAGGCTGTTAGTGACATCGTAACTAAAACTTTGATGAGTGAAACTCTTAGACCATGATTTTGAGTATCAAGTGGAATTTTCCGTCGCAAAAGTATAGAACTGAAAATAATTAAAAAAAAAACCAAAAACATCATGAATTTTCCGAGAGGATTTTCCCTTTGTTATCTATTCAGAATCATGGTCTGAATCATCCCCCTCAGCATTCGTTGCGATGTCACTAACACCAATATTGTACTTGTATGGCTACCTGTAAGTACTTATACAGGATGTAAGTGATATCGTAACGAGTACTGAGGGGGATGATTCAGCACAATATTCTGAGTTAATATCAAGGGAATTTTTTCACAAGTGTATAATTGAAAATAATTGAAAAAATAAAATAAAAAATAACTTGAATTTTGCAACGGAAAATTCCAGGCTTATCTTTTTGATCCCATTGCTAGGCAAAGGCCTCCCCGTGATTCTTCCACTTTTCTCGATAAATACATATGACTTAAAATTAGGAGGTGTCTACTAAATCAGCTTCATTGCGTACTTAATATAAAAACTTTTGTCTTATTTTTGAGTTTATTTTTTATGTTGTAGGTGCTATCAGAAGGTTGGGGCTATCCACTCAAAGGATTCATGCGGGAACATGAATATTTACAAGTAAGTACTACTTATCTAATAAAAATCTGAATATTTACAAGTAGGTATATAAACCACAATCATCTAAAATTTTAAATAAAACAATTTTAAGCAGATAATATTTACTTTGGTATTTTTACCACTTGTTTATAAAAATAACTGTAATGTTCTTCACCCTAAGGTTTCCTGGCAGAAATTGCTGTTTAGCAATAAGGCCGCCAATTGAGCTTATTTTATTCGTTTGTACATAATTATCCCTTATTTATGTCTTTGTGCAATTCTTCTATCATGTGGGTAGTGAGGTGGAGTACCAACCTCATCAACACTGGTGTCAGGGTTACTACCGAGCCGCCAAAGGCCCCTGACAGTAAGTAGTAACCAGGGCCAACGGCTTACTTTCGGGCAATCAGGTGATCAGCCTGTAATGTTCTAACCAAACTAGGGACCCCAAAGTAATTTTTGTGATATGTCCCCACCGGGAATCGAACCCGGGACTTCCGGATCGTGAGCCCAACGCTTTGTGCAATAAAGAATTATTGATTGATTGATTGTTCAACAGGCTCTACACTCCAACTGCCTGACTCTCCCAGACGGTTCAATCATCAACCAGTCAGTTCCTGTCGTCCTCCCAGTGTCCACTGAAGTGAAGGAACGCGCCGCGGGGGCCACGGCGTTGGCTCTCATGTATAATGGAAGGGCAGTAGCAGTGTTGAGGGCTCCAGAGTTCTACCCCCATAGGCAAGAGGAGAGATGCTGCCGACAGTTCGGCATTTATAATGCAGGACATCCTTATATCAAGGTGAGAGGCGCTTCCTCAGACCATAACATACGCAACTCTTCCTCAGAACTATACCTCAATGCTTTCCCCGACTATACATGTCGTGACAAGCTGCAGTGGTTTTAGGCGGATGAGACGTTCGTTATGTAAAAATTACGATTCAAAGTGTAATTATGTTACCTACTGAATAAAGATATATTTGAGTTTGGATGGGATAGACAGAGGTACATCCATCGTAAGATGATCTAAGTACACACACCTCACCGAGCTTTCTATTAGACCAACGTGATGGGTGGTAAGCCGTATCACCGTCTATAATGGTCGAGCCAACTGTATAGTGAAATCTGGACTTAAGATAAATTCGATAAGTCCGGTACCTGGGTTCAAATTCGAACCCCGGTTTCCTTAGTAACTAACTTCTAATAGGGCCATTTGAAAACAAATATAAAAACTATATTTTTCTTTATCGTTCTAAAACAGTCATAAATTGATAGCTTTTGGAAACACTATCGAAATTCGTTGAAAAATGAAATAGTTACAGCTACACGAAATCAAGGAATTAGAAAGAGGTGGCAATTGGGTCGTGTATTATCTTCAAGATAAATTATGAAATTCTGATTACTAAATAAAGACGGATCTAAAGGTGACAAAAAACGTTTTCTTTTTTCTATATAACTTATTTATGAATTTTATTAAACAAAAATGAAATAATAAGTGCAACATTTTATCACATTTTTCTATAACGTCACCATGTGCTTTTTCATACAATTTCCTTCATAATTTGTGTGCGTCAAGCTAGCGGCCTCAAAAAAGAAATGGGCACGAAAAAATAATTTGACCATACCAAAAAATAGTACTCTTATTGAAAAAAATAGTACCTGTTGTAAAAAAATTAGTACCATCACGGTTCTGGATTTATAGCCATGTTTTATTGCACTTGCTAGCTTGACGGTGAGCGAAATTTGGCGAGAGTTAACGACACTGTCTTTCGCTTTGATTTAAACGCCAAAAAATAGTACCGAAATAGTACTCACCCCCTGCAAAATATCGAAATTAGTACTTCAACGGTTCCAAAGTTATAAAGGCAGTTCTTTGATCCCGCTGGCTTGACGTTTTGAAAATACCTATTATCTGGGGAAAGCTTGCATACTTCAGTATGTAACTAATGTCAATAAACTCGTATGAAATAGTACTCCCTACCATCATAATTTTGATCCGATTCTCTTTGTAGAAATATGTTAAAAAATCATCATAACCTATGTTTTGACGTTTAGTAAAAAGTAACTGTTTTGACTAGTTGGAAACTAGCCTATAGTTACATATAAATGTCGTTTTGCCAGAATGGGGAGGAGCATTCCCCCCACCACTGACTTTACCTACATTTGAGCTTGTTTTTATCCTCATTCCTGATTGACAGATGATCAAAGAATCCGGCGACTGGTTGGTGGGCGGTAACCTGGAGGTGTTTGAGCGTGTCCGCTGGAACGACGGGCTCGACTCATACAGGCTTACCCCCAACGAGCTGCGGCAGAAGTTCAAGGATCTTAAAGCTGATGCTGTGTTCGCTTTCCAGGTGAGAAATATTGTCATCTTCCCCCTAGCGTTATCCCGTTTTCACAGGGTCCGCTTACCTAACCTAAAGATTTGACAGGTCCGGTTTTGTCGACTGCCTGTCTGACCTTCTAACTCGCGAAGGGAAAACCAGTCCAATACAGGTTACGTCACATACCTCCGAAACGCATTTCTCGGGTATGTGGGTTTCTTCACGATGTTTTCCTTCACCACTGAGCACGTGATAATCATTTATAATCCAAACATGAATTCGAAAAACGTTTTCGAAAATCATAGGTTTATGCCCGTGCTAGATTCGAATCTGCGACCTTATAATGATTCCAACTGGACTACCACAGATCTTTCTAGGTGAGACATGTTTTGAAAAAAAAAAAAAACTTGTCATCGTCTGACACGAAAGAAGAGGGACTGAGATCCTGCTGTGATACAGCCTATTTGCTCGATAACGTACAACCCATCCGAATTAAATTAACTTGCGTCAAGGTATCTGCGACGCGGCATTTCGATTTGGTCGGTATACACCGCGAGAGCCGTTCGTGCTAATGCATCTTGACGAGACCCTCTCGCCATTTAGTGTCTGGTTAAAAACAATAGTGTCAGATAAGTTCTAGATAGACTATCAGACAATTGGAGGCATGTGGTGGAACATTAATCTTTATTGACATCTTCAAATGTCATCTTAGGTTGCATTCATGTCTTTATATGACATCTCTCTGTCTTCTCTCGTGTGGGCTCTGAGTTCCAATTATATGACAGATTATTAGACCAGAGAAAGAATCTGAAGATACTATAATGCTATCTATGTAATACGTGTTCGCCTTTAAGCATAAATAAGTAGGTATAATATCTCTGCCCGTTATTCCAGCTTCGTAATCCAATCCACAATGGGCACGCACTACTCATGCAAGACACTCAACGCCAACTAATAGAAAGGGGATACAAAAAGCCAGTTCTGCTTCTTCATCCGCTTGGTAAGTTCGATTATATCACACCTTTAGGGTGCCTTTATGCTGCGAAGATGTATAAGCTGCGCTACGAAACTATGTGACCTTTTCCACCAATACTAAGCTATGTAGCTGTGCGAGGAAGATGCGCCTCCGCAAAGTAGCTGTGCTACGAGCTATGCTACGTATCGATAGTAGGGAAGCGGCTAGGGCACCGGCGCACATTGCGAGATATAAAATAACTTTTTGCTTCCACGATGGCATGTCTACTTTCAGCGAAAAACGCGGGCATACTGTTGGTGCTCTGCTCGGAACATAACTTAAGTACGCATCCACAGCACGCATCCATAGCACGCATCCACAGCACACATCTATAGCACGCATCCTTCCATATAAAAAACATATCTTAGTTGAATCCGTTTCCACCGGTGCTATGCTATGTGCACCAATGAATATGATTGGTGGATATCAAACGCATCCGTAGCATCGTAGCATAGCACATCTCTGGTGGAAAGGCACCCTAAGAACTGTCATATAAATGTGACAAACATATCGTCTTCATGTAACTTAATAGGCACCAAATCGATTGTATTTTTTTTTTGTATTTAACTTATTTACTAATTTTATGTAAATAAAGCGCAAAAATAAACATTCTATATTTTATCACGTTTTTCTATGACGTCAAAAGTGCATCACTTTGTTACAACGATAGTCATAGATCGTCTTAAACGCACTTATATATGAGGCATATGATAATTTTACCCAAAGTTATTTCTAGCTTTGGCGTTTAACAAAAAGTTACTGATTTGAATAAATGGAAACTACCCTAATCTTGTATGGGCCGAATATGTACTCTGGGATACAGTCTTTAGAACGTTAAAGCATAATGTATTGAGTAAGCGAGACCTACTTTGGGCAGAATATCAAACGCATCAGTAGCTTTTATTACTTTTTTTTTACCTTTGATGGTTTTGCCCGAAGGCCTAAGATGGAACATTTTTGACGTGACTTATTGTAGATTTGCCGCAAATATCATTAACTAATTGGCCGGAATTTATTACATCTACCACCCTCTACTAATATTAAAAACATCAAAAATCTTATTTTGGACAACCCTTTCCTTGTCGTTTAAAGTCGTAAAATTGAATGTTCTTTTAAAATCCAAACCCCATTATTGTTTAAACAATAATTCGATTTAATCACCACAATTAATTAAAAACAAAACAAACACATCTTATAAATAAAACACGTCCTCCAATGCGTCACATCGAGGCAAGGTGCCCAACAGGCTGGCAGCATTACCCCTCTTAATCGCCAGACTAATTCTCTGACAGAAATAACTACCAGCCCTAGCATCCGCCGAAGTCCCGATAAGACGCATTGAGAGATCCTTAACAAACATACCCCCAACCCCACCCCATAACCCCATTATTTAATTGTCGTGTCTGAAAATCTTGGCCTTGGGAGGATAAATCGATCATACTACTACTTCTTTTATTTACAGGTGGATGGACAAAAGACGACGACGTACCTCTAGACGTGAGAATGAACCAGCATAAAGCGGTATTGAACGAGGGAGTGTTGGACCCAGACGCTACCGTGCTCGCCATCTTCCCTTCACCTATGATGTATGCTGGACCTACTGAGGTAAGTTTCATATAATTTATTATATGATGAAAACTAGAAGCTCAAATGTAGGCGGCAGCACTGTTGAGTGTTCCTAAATTTTGACAGTCCAACTAAATTCGTGATAAATTTGCTTCTTCTATCGTGTGGGTTTTAAGGTGAATTACCAACCTCATCAACCCTGGTGTCAGGGTTACTATTGAGCCGCCAATGGCCCCTGACATGGCTCATGTAACGACTACTTACTTACATCAGTAGGTAGTAACCGGGACCAACGGCTTAACGTGCCTTCCGAAGCACGGATCATTTTACTTTTTGGACAATGAGGTGATAAATTTGCTATAAATTGTAGAGCGACATGGAGTGGGTCGTTTTGTTTTTTGGTTTGATTCGGTTGTACTAGTATGTGGGTTTTAGGAGTGGGTGTTTATACTATGCGCCTCTGCCTACCCCTTCGGGCATACAGGCGTGATACTGTTATGTTGAGTCTGATTAGTTTATAATATACGTATTTGTGATTATAAACATTTATTTATCGGAAATGGTTAATTTTACATTAGACACGTTAACAATTTAGAGTTAATTAAGGGACCATAAGTTAATAAATATTGTTATTGGGATTTTGTCGGTTTCTCTATAATACAAATATGCATGAAGACTGCATATATACTCTGTATGTAGCGATTTAGAAGAGCGGTACAGTCATGAGCAATAACATGTACCCACCTTAGAACCCTGTCGCACTGTCATATTTGACATTTAATGAGACTTAAGGTTTAATTTGTCAAAAATGTTAATGTGACATGGTTTCAAAGTGTATATATATTAGTACTCGTGACCGTACCTAGTTTTCTTTAAAACGAAATGTGACTTAACCAGATTAACAGCAGTACTTACTTACCATAATTTTACAAACCCAAGTAATTTCGTAATGTTCGTCTCTCAGGTACAATGGCACGCCAAATGTCGCATGAACGCAGGCGCCAACCACTACATAGTGGGCCGCGACCCGGCCGGCCTGCCGCACCCCAACGGCAGCGGCGACCTCTACGACCCGCGACACGGCGCTATGGTGCTCAAGATGGCGCCCGGGTTGAACGACCTAGAGGTACGTGTACTTACTTATGGGCATTTCTCTCTATGGGACTTAAGTTCAACCCATAGACCTCGTATAACAAATGGATAATCAATCTCTGTATATATTAAAGTGTCCTAAGCGCATCTTGTCACAAGCGACGGCAACAATACTGTACACCAGGTATTGTACTTTATTTGAACAGACATAACTTCTTAATTTAAGGAAACGAACTTGTACTATCTACATAACTTAATTTATACGTATTTACATCACGGTTTGGACGCTTTTTTAGAAAACTTTTTAAAGTCTATTTGTTTATAGGATGTCTGTGGTTAAACTCCATTGATACTATGCTATAGATTGAATATGAGCGCTCAAAAAGTGGGACGAAAAGAGCAGAAATAGTAATGCATCTTCTGACATTCCGTAGTATGCGATTAGGCGACGAACTACCAACATGTGGATTTGTATAAGCCGACCGCGTTACGAATAACCACGCGGTAAGGCCATGGTATAAGAAAACCAGGTATGCTCAAAACTGACAGCTAGCATTTGAAGGTTAGGTTAGGTTGCCATTGCGTAAAAAATGAATTAACCACGTCCAATTCATTTACTTTGCAAGGAAATTTTGTACTTTCAGTAAAAGATTTACGTACAGTTTTAATGATTTTTATATATGTGACAAATAATAGTAATTAAATACATTACGTCAGTAATTCACTTAATTTTCAATAATAAAATTTACGTCCTTGGAATGTTGGAGATACCAATTTAATGGTAACACTTACGTCATCAATGGGCTAGCAATGGCGGCTTGTCGTAGGATTGATCATACCTGGGTGGTTAAAAAGGCCACATTGAAGCAATTCATTTAAAAAACAATAATGATAAAAAAAAATAAAAGTAAGTGCGCAATGCAATCAAATGTCAAATACCAATATTGCTTTCTTAGATGAATTGCTTTGATGTGGCCATTTTAATCCCCCTGGTCTTCTTAACATAACATAACAAATACTTTATTGCACAAAACAGGAAAATACAAAATACAAAACAAAAGAGAAATAGTGAGTACAATAGGCAGGCATCTCTTCCAGGCAACCTTTAAGTACCATCCTCCTTCTTATACCATGGGTAAGGCCCTTTCGTCCACGTTCGTAACCAAAGTTCCATAACTAGTTATGAAAAAAGAATTTTCTTCGCTGTTTGATAACCAGTTATCAAAGTCTCTTTTTCCATTTTCGTAATATTATTTCTAACCACGTAACTTTACGTATACTTCTAAGAATGTTGAAATAAAATAAATGTCTTAATTGAATTATGATGTAATTATAATAATGACTAGTATAGTTGACACTACAAATCGGAGGATAATATGATATTGACGTCTACAGATAATTCCTTTCCGTGTGGCGGCGTACGACACTTCGATCGGCAAAATGGCATTCTTCGACCCCACACGCAAAGAGGACTTCGATTTCATTTCCGGGACCAGGATGCGAGGTAATTTCCTTTTCTGAAAATAAAAAGAACTACTGTTATTATTACTACTACTGTTTACGTAGTCACTGTGTGTGTGTGTAGTATGCAAATAAAGAATATTGAATATTGAATATTGAACTGTTGTTCACTGACTTGCTTCTCAAACGGGGAGCGCCGGTTCGAACTCCGGCACCGGACTTGCACCAACGAGTAATCTTAAGTAGGTTTATAGACTCTTTATTTCTTATTAAAGACTTACAGTCACTTACATAATATTTTTTTGTAAATCCTGACAGGAAATCGTACTCTGGCCCCTGCGATACAAGCTGAGCTTAGTGCAGGGACCGCCGCATATCTTGAGTAATTGGTCATATTATAGTTGTCTATATTTTTATTAATGTAAAATTGTAAGTCTATGTTCAATAAAGATTATTATTATTATTAAATACTTAATAATAATCATTAAGTGCAGTTTTCACTAACACAGTTGGCTCGACCGGCGGCGATACGGCTCACCACCTATTATGTTGGTCTAACAGAAAGCTCGGTGAGGTGTGGGTACTTAGTTCATCACGTGATGGATGTACCTCTGACTACCTAAATTGGAATATAGTCTTATGTTATTTATATACATTTACAATGAAATATAATTCATTTGTTGTTTTTCAACAGGACTCGCAAAGGCAGGAAAGGAGCCACCAAAGGGATTCATGGCGCCTTCTGCGTGGAAGGTCTTAGCAGAGTATTACCAGTCGTTGAAAGCCAAAATGGAAACCAACTGAAGTCAGAAACCGAATAAGTTCTGCGATCGTACAATGTAATTGCGATAATTTGGCCTCGCTTCTAACTTATACAAGGATCTAATCTATATCTTGTTATTTAAAACATTTCTGGCTCCTTTGTAAATAAATAAAAAGAATAAAAAAATATGACGAATACATATGGGGTATAAAAGCTTACTACATAATGTATTGGTCAACAGAAATACACATTTCGTAATATAAAAAAATAAACAAAACAGTTTGTTTTTTCATGTAAAACTCGCAATATATTAATAGTCACAAATCTGGTATGACCATTTTTTTATTATTTTATTTTTACTTTACTGTGATGCTTTTTTGCTTTTGTACTTAAATATGATGTGCAATAGATATAATTTTGATTGTTTACGTAAATATATACGTAATATGTGACATTACGTAATTAGTTATGTATTTACATTCCCTTTGGATGTTATATTAATGAGATTTTTTATCAATATGTGATTTTTAAATGATTTTATTTTAAGTCTGCATTCCTTCAGCGACTGCATTTTGACAAATTGTAAATGTTGTTTCGATACGGAAATCTAGAATTGACTAATGTTTGTGTAACTGTGTTTTTATTTGAAACAGAATCAAGAAATTTTAATATTTTATTATTATTATGTTTTACCATTTCAAAAAAAAAGTATTTTTATACTTGTGTATATTGTTTCAAAAGAATTATTTTATTTCTATTATTGTATAAAAGGGACGTACTGTTAATTTATAAGAGGTTTAAATACTATAAACTGTTGTATGTAATTTAATTAAATTGGTGCTTTTAAAGCTGTTAGCTGTACTATCATGATTACATAAAGTAAATTAATTATATGGATAAACTTCTTTTGTTTAGTTCCCTTTCCTTACAAAAGTGGACGCTACGCTTGCCGTCCACAACTCCGTCTGTATGTATAAGATCACGCCTATTACCCGTTGAGGTTGGGCTGAGACCACAGAATTCCACTTACTACGACCGTAACAACACTCTGATCAAAGTCTTCATGTGCTCGCACGTTTAGAGTGCTCTTGACCTGTTTTTTTATATACCATTAATTCGATTTAATCTTACACCCCCTACTGCTGTAGTACTGAGATAAATATTTTAATTACTTACTATTATCTATAGATATTTTGATGGCTAGATATATTGGAAATGATAATATCATTATAATTCACTAGATTACTTACGTTGATTTTCATAAATTATCACACGAAAAGTACACATATCGATTGTTTAAGTATTTAGGTTCAGGGTCAGAGGAAAGAAAATCTTTAATAAATACCGTGCGTCGGAGGGCACGTTAAGTAAGACCTGATCATTTGACTCGTGTCGTATCGTTACGTTGGAGGCCTTCGAACAACTTAATAACTGGCAAATGGATTCGCTACTAGTCCAAACATATCCGGTTGATTGAAGGGAGGCCTGTGCACAGCAGTGGCACAGTAGTATAGGATTTGGACTCTGGGTACATATGCAGAAGCATATGTATGTCAACCCACAAAATAAACATGATATGACTTATAAATATTGTCCTATTGTAGAGACCTCAAGGTTTCTATTTCTTTTTATCATTTGTGTGAAAAAAAAATCATAGAAAAAATATCTTTAGCAGAATAAATAATCCTTGTAATGTATTTTGCAATAATAAGTTATGGGGTTGAAATCATAATGCGGAACTGAAACATGAGTAGCTGGTGTGACTAGACGCATTTATGCAATTTTATTCCTGTGTGTTCCTATATTTTATGCAAAATTCGTAACGTTACAAATCTTTAAACGCCGTTTACTCAAAAGTTTGTGTGTTGACATCGGATGTTCGTGTTGCTCTATGGTTGACATACATAGTAGAACAGAGCCTATTTATTACATCATGTATATGTTTATGACGTCATGTCTTCTTGCTTAAACAAGCTAACTAATTACACTGAAAATATTCTCAACTTGACACAATCAAAGTATAAAACACAATTGACAAAAGATAACATTATTTGTTGACCACTTACGACTTTCGCTCTTGCCTCCTGGGAATACAGCTTATCATCATGCATTAAAGTATGATAATTTAATCAGTATTAAACTTGTTTTCGTTTCGAGTTCAGTACGTATGTAGTCGTGATAAGCGAACGTCGCGCAATGGCTACTCGACTCGCTTGTGTCAGGCGAATTATCGCGAACAAAACCGGTGGAAGATGCATGTCGCATTATCCCATAGACGAACATGTGTTTGGATTGTCCGATGAACAGCAACAGGTAATTATAATGTACCTACATACATAAGGCCACATACATATAGGCTACATACATAAGGACATAGCTCGGAGAATTGTAATGCTGAAGTGGCAGTGGGCAGGACACATAGCGAGGAGAACCGATGGCCGCTGGGGCGGAAAGGTTCTAGAATGGCGACCACGTATCGGACGACGCTCAGTGGGTAGGCCCGCTACATGGTGGACCGACGATCTGGTGAAGGTCGCGGGAAGCCGCTGGATGCGGGCAGCGCAGGACCGATCGTCGTGGAAATCCATGGGGGAGGCCTATCAGTGGGCGTCGTACGGCTGATGATGATGACATACATAAGGCCACGCCTATTTCCCGTTGGGGTAGGGAGAAACGACGTAATTCCACTTATTACGATCCTGACACGCCAATTTCGCTTCCTCCTCTCTCGTTAAAGTCTTCATACATGCTCGGCGTTTTAGAATATTCTAGAGCTGGCGTTTGCATCAAACATCCTGGATTTGATCGCGGTACGTACGCCTAGGACTTACTCTTCCAACTCTACCACTTACCCTACACCCGCATCATAAATCTTTGTACAGTCAGAAGCAAATAGTGAAAATGTTGGCAACAACTTATCGTCCAGATTCGCGAGACGCTTACAATGTATAGTTCGTTAAATAGTTCGGCTCAATTATGTCGCCGTAAATATGACAACACTCACTGCGCCAATGTATCCAAGCAGTTAAAATGTTCAAAAATATGTGGACGATTAGGTTATTGTCAACTTTTTCAACACGCAGGTTGTGCCGATGTTTTTGGTCACTTAGTGTTACTATCTATACGGCCACCTTGAGCGTCCCCAATTATTGGACATTCTGGACGTTGCTAACTATATGTATACTTTTTGTTGACTGTCACTATTTGCTTTTGACTGTACATTGTATAATGTACCTACCCATTCATATATTATTATTATTTTGTATTTTTATAGAAGATATATCGGTACTTATTTGGAATATCAAACTTAATTTTGACACAGATTTATGTTTGTTTGCAGTAGATTATCAAGTCTACTAGTAGTTTTGTAGTGTTTTGGTAAATTCATACAATAATTAGTATTATTAATTATATTAATTACGTATTACATTAGTGTATGAATGACGACAATAGTAAAACATGTTGTTTAATCAAATGATAACAGTTATAAGTAAATCGTAGAGGGGCAATGAATTCTGACTATATTTACTTATTTCTGACTATACTCTGACTTATATTTATTTACCTACACAATACTTTAACACCCTGTATAATCAGAAAGACTTACAGATACAGCTCACGCCTGCAATCGCAATCGGGGTTGGAACAACCACAAACTAACAAAACATTTATCCAACATCATGAACTATCTATATTTGGGCGATCGTTGGGCTAGTAACCTGTGAGATGAAAATTAAAAACGCCAGACTGAAGCAATTCATCAAATAAAGCTATATTGTTATGTGAAATAATGTTGACATTACGCACTTACTTTTATATGCGTAAGTTATGTCAAATTGCAATATTGCTTTTAAAATTAATTGCTTCAATGTAGACTTTTAGCCTCCTGAACATTATATTCATCTTAGGCTTTCATTACGAAATGTGGCTGCTGTAAGAGTGAAGTGAAATGTGGCTGCAAGATATCTCTCCCCGCCCCTTTGGATATTTCGATCGTAAATTTTGTCTGACTGAAAGTTTGTATGACAAGGTTAATTCAATTCAAAACAATTTATTTCGGATAATACGTATACATCCATAATTTGTTAGTAACAATGCACAATGTTTGTTAAGCAAAGTATTTTATTTAGTTGAATTCATGTTTCAGTTAAGAAATACAGTGTTCGACTTCGCACAAAAGGAACTGGCGCCAAAAGCGGCGGAGATCGACAAGGAGAACAATTTCAAAGAACTCAGACCCTTCTGGAAGAAGCTGGGTGAACTTGGATTATTGGGTTTGTTAATAATAACAACATAACTATAATATAAGCTCACAGTTATATCCTAATTGGATTAGCCAGAAGTACATCCATCGCAAGATGATCTAAGTGCATACACCTCTCCGAACTTTCTGTTAGACCATCATGATAGGCGGTGAGCCGTACCGCCGCCGTCTGTAATGATCATCACTAATTTAAGAGCCACGCTCTTGTCGGTGTAGCATTCTTCAAGCTACTTTTTAAGGGAAAATAAGCCGTCTATAACGGTCGAGCTAAATTAATAACTCATTGGTGCAAGTCCGGAATCGGGAAGCAAGCCAGTGAACCAAAGGGCCTCACTGACAATAACCTAATAATGTTAACCTAATAGTTAGAATTTAAAATTGGCGAAATGGATATTGGCTCCTGGCCCGAACGCCTAAGGAGTGCGGCACGATGGGTGGTGAGGATGATATCCCGACGTGCCGGCAAAGTAGAGGTGATAAACGATGACAAAATAACTTATAAACATCAGCAGGAATATATACAGTTTATTAATAACACTTTACAAACAAATCCAGAATTAGAGAGCACGGCGAGGGCTAAACAGTATAATAAAGTAAGTAAAAAGTTTATTTCCTCTACAAAAAAGAATCCATAACAAAAGACATTTGGTTTGTGCATACAATTTTTGAGAAGAGGCTGGTGCCTAAACTAGGTAAAACCTGTCATTAGGACACCAGGTCGCCACCTCCAGATATTAAACAGATAAATTTACAATTATGAAAAATTTGCAGAGTAGCTAGTAGATAATACAGTAAAAGAGTAAAATTAAAGAAAGTAAAATAATAAATTTCAACGTGTTAAATTATTTATGTTCTTCTTATGAAGGTCGGGGATGCAATGAGTCAGTGTAAAATGAAAGGAAATGCGGAATGGAATGAGAATTTCGTAATTTAAAATGATTGACGGTCAGAACGAAAGGCCAGTATGTGCAGAGTTTGTACTCTGCTACAGTAGTAATATGAATATTTCCCTTTATTGGGGGAGCTTCCTTAAGTAACGCACATACTATACTAACACCGTTAAGAATCTTTAAAAGAGTAAATACCTAAGTATGTTTATGGTTATTTTTAGGCATTACAGCAAACCCTGACTATGGCGGCACAGGAGGGAAGTATTCCGACCATTGTGTCATCATGGAAGAACTTTCAAGGTATATTAATTAGTTATTACTTTTAATCGCATGAAACATTCATTAAAATTGACCACCAAATAGACGTCCCATGTCCGATGCCCGGTCGGGGCAGTTCTTGAAACGAACTTTTCAAAACGAACTCTGATACGGGTGTTTCTACTGCGGTGGAGTTGCGTGATGGGTTAAGCTTCATACCCTTTTTGAATTATGAGGTGAGTCCTGTGCCCTGTTCATGTAGTATCAATTTTATGCTACATAACATAATAGAGCCTCAATCAACTAAAAGGAATGAGGATATTTGCTCTACTGCAGGTTGGTTTTTTGCTATGAGAGTATTTTATTACAAATAATCATCATAAGTTATATAGTGACGGCCTCCGTGGTCCAGTGGTTGAGTGTTGAGCTCAACGGAGGTCCCGGGTTCGAATCCCGGTGGGGGACATATCACAAAAATCACTTTGTGATCCCTAGTTTGCTTAGGATATTACATGCTGATCACCTAATTGTCCAAAGGTAAGACGATCCGTGCTTCGGAAGGCACGTTAAGCCGTTGGTCCCGGTTATTACTTACTGATGTAAGTACGTAGTCGTTACATGAGTCATGTCAGGGGCCTTTGGCGACTCAATAATATCTCTGACACCAGGGTTGATGAAGTTGGTAATACACCTCATAAACTACACGATAGAAGAAGATCATAAGTTATAATTCATTAACTGTATTGTATTGTAATTTAATTAAGTCTCCGATATGATGTATTATTGTAACTTTTTTCAGGGCAAGTGGTTCTATAGCGTTATCTTACGGAGCTCATTCCAACTTGTGCGTAAACCAAATTAATAGGAATGGCACACACGAACAGAAGAGCAAATATTTGCCCAAGGTAAACGAAAAGTTATAGATGGTGCTTGTCTAAAATTAAAGTATGATTAAAATCTCTGTTTGAGAACTCAACACTTCAATGCAAATTGACTCGCAAAGAAGAAGAAGAATGCAAATAAAACTGGACGCCGAATATTTTATATTTAGGAATACATTTTTTTTCTTTTATTTTTGAGTATAATGTACTCAACGGAGGTCTATGTAACATAATTACCTATGCCTAGAAGGGGATAGCAAAACGCTTCACATGAGCCAAAGTTGTTTTGAAAGGTCCTTACATTTTAAAAATAACATCTTCGGGAAATCTGAATTTTGACGTAGTTGAATAAGGGTGGTATTAATAAACTAATCTCAGCTGAGACTGTTCTCAAGATCGTGCTCAAGTTCCTGTTTTTATATCATAAGAACTGTCACATTGACTTGATCTTAAGGGCAGGCTCGAAACTGAGATTAGTTTATTAATACCACGCTAAGAGTTAAAACTGACCATAATTGGTGGTTTCAGCTATGTTCAGGAGAACATATGGGAGCATTGGCCATGTCAGAGCCAGGTTCAGGAAGTGACGTGGTATCTATGAAACTGAGGGCTGAGAAGAAAGGCGACTACTACGTACTGAACGGTAACAAGTTCTGGATCACAAACGCACCTGACGCCGATGTGTTAGTGGTGAGAATTACTTTGTATAGTGATAGAATAAGGTACAGTGTAATAAGCTTTGGTTTTATATGCCTTTAAGGTATTTAGAGGAATGATTCATAACCTTCAAATACTGGCATCGTTACACTTGAATGTACCTGAGACGCGAGAGAACTAAGGCGGATACCGTAAATGTTCCTGGTGCAGCCCTCGAGGACGACCATGGGGGACTGTGCTCCGGTCACTAGTGCCTTGCGCTATATTAATGATATAGCGGAACGAAACTACTAAGTTGACTTATTTACTTGTTCGGTGGCGAAATTCACAGAACTGTCTCTAAATTATATGAGTGGGTACTAGATGTTATCTATACTATGTTTTATAAAATATTTAATCGCTTTTATGTTACGTACGATGACGCATTGGGTATACCTGTACATATATTGTTATAGAGTTATGTAAAATAAATAAAATAAAAATAAATAAAAAGAGAGACGTGGTGTAAAATAATAATGACGAAGATTGAGAAAGGAATGTTAAAGGGATCTGGACACGTAGAGCGGATGAAGAATTATTACATTTCATATCGCTAGCTATAATATAAGGCGAAGGTTGTTGGTAAGGCTGGCAGAAGGAGACTTAGAAGGACATAATATGTTGACCAAACTGGAGAGGTCCTTAGACAGATAGACAAAAAAGGTTTAGCACGATATAATCTGAACCGGTGTGCGTGTATAAAACGATTGATAACTGTGGAGGAAGCAAGAGAAGTAAGGAAAGTATGTCAGGATCGAAGCAAATGGAATTCCATAGCCAATATTTACCCTGGAAGGAAATAGGCGTAAGTTTATGTATGTATGCACTTTGTATGTAAATTGATGTTCAATTCCAAGCCAACTTTGTCGCCTGTCTATGCAATAACTCAGTAGATACGTAACCAGGTTGCAATGTTGTAGCTTACGTAAAGGTAGCGCGTCTATTTGAGTCGATTGGGTGCCCACGGAATATCAGGATTTCTAGTTTTGTATTAAATTACATTCGCCAGATTGGTAAATCTACTACATACACCTCCACCTACCCTTTTGGGGATACAGGCGTGTCCGACGTGTCAAATCTACGCCGGACGTCGTCATTTGTTTGGTGGCACTCGTAAATGTAGACATTTGTGGGGCTTGCTAGCTCTGATTTCGCACAAAAAAGTTTTTTAGTTGAACACCTTTTACTATACCGTGTACTGTTTTCCAGGTTTACGCAAAGACAGATATTACAAGCAAACCACAACACGGCATAACAGCGTTCCTGATTGAAAAAGATTATCCTGGTTTCTCGACAGCGCAGAAACTGGACAAATTAGGCATGAGGGGTTCTAACACTGGAGAGCTGGTATTTGAAGACTGCAAGGTATTTAACTCAAGTCTAGATTCAGTTTGAAAGTTTATCAATACAGCCCTCGCGCGCGGCACGTCAACCGCGCACGCGGCACAAATTATATCGAGGCCTTTGACCAATAGGCGTACGACGTCTATCTACGTAGAAAGCCTTCGTTATTGAAACGCGTCTATTGGCCGAATCCCCCGATATAATTATCAGAGCCTGCAGGTTTTTCAAAACAAGTTTCCATGTTTTGTTGCTGGGCAAAGGCATTCCCTTGATTCTTCTGCTCTTTTCAACTCAATCCCCAATATCTCCGATAAGCGTTCAGATCACACCATCTTTTACGGGGCCTACCGCGACTTGTTTAGTTTGATAAAGAAAAATCGACCCTATTATTGTGTTTTGTGACAATAATCTCATCTTATATTGTTATAAATGAATACCTCAACAAAACTTCTGTAAAACCGAAACGAACTGAGGTAAACGCAAATAGAATTTGGAAATTCTTGGAATAAAATAATACATGGGTAGACCTTCGTAAACCGGAAGGCAATACCGTTAACGCAAAAAATATCCTAAATTCTTTTGTCTTTATGCAAATATACAGTTGGCGGCATACGTAATGTCTAACTGGGTATTAGCAAAGAGACAAAAGATTCTAGAATATATTTGCGTTCAAGGTAATAACATTCTTCTTCTATCGTGTGGGTTGAGAGGTGGATTACCAACTTCAACCCATTCATAGGCCCGCAGCCTAGCACCGTAAGCACGAGACTCTTTCTCGCCGCGACAGAGATCGTCTGTCTCTTTCTGTGCAGTACTGTGAGAGAGTGACGTATGTCGAGGCGAGAAAGAGTCGCGCGCTTACGGTGCTAAGCCCGCTGGTGTCAAGGTTATTAGTGAGCCGCCAAAGGCGCCTGACATGCCTCGTGTAACGACAACTTACTTACACCAGTAAGTAGTAGTACCTAGCACGGATTATCTTACTCACATTGACTCCCTGTGTGTTCGAAGAACTACCCACCTACACGTTTCCAGGTCCCAGCAACAAATGTTCTAGGTGAAGTTAACAAAGGCGTGTACGTGCTGATGTCAGGACTAGACCTGGAGAGATTGGTGCTTGCAGCTGGACCTGTCGGTTTGATGCAGGCTGCGGTCGACACCGCCTTCCAGTATGCACATACTAGGAAACAATTTGGACAGAATATCGGCGAATTTCAGTTATTACAGGTAGATGTGACATTAGTGTTATGTCTGATTGTTTAAATGTAGTTCTGTGCAATAAAGTATATTTGATTTGATTTGATTTAAAATGGGTAAAAAGTAAAGTACGATTTCATAATACAAGCTTGTGATTCTTAATGTTTAAACGTAACTGGTGAGGAGTGCGTGTATGTACTATACATCTCTGCCTACCCCTTCGGGGATACAGGCGTGATGCTGTTATGATTCTTAATGAGCCACTAGCAAACAGAACACATCTTCCAGCCATTTCATAATTGACAAAAACAAAATAAGAAGTGAAGCAGTATAGGTAGGCACCTATTCTACATTACGTAGGTATTTAGTAGTGGGATGAATATAGGCTATTTGTTACTACAACAACACCGATTTGACTCACTCCGGATCCACGTGTATTCTCCAACCTCGACACTGGCAGAATTGTCAAAGATGACAGAAGCCATACTTCAAAAAATTGAATTGAATTGAATATAGGCTATTTATCTGCCATCAGTCCCTAGACTATTATCAGATCTGTTCTGTTATTTTCACTGTTTTTGAACTATACAGCCAGCGCTGCATTATTCATTAGTCTGTAAGTACATTCGCATGTTTCAGTCTTTTTATGTCCCAAGAGGATAAGAGGGAGTTGGCTAAAGGATTAGGAACCATCCTAATCCTGGTCCATCATGACCAAATGTTCCTTGTGTACCGCTTTACGCTGCTGTGTTTCTTCAGCGACAGATTATGTTTATAATAACAATTTTATCGGATTATACAATTTGGGCCTTCAAAAATTCTAACTATGTATATTTAAAAAATATTTTCTTTCAAAATAAATTCTAGTTTGTTAATATGATATATTACTTTTTCACTTTTGACGGTTTTTGCGAGTTATAGTAACATATTATACATTCAATGTTTTCTGGTGTAATTTCAGGGTAAAATGGCCGATATGTACACAACACTCAGCGCATGTCGTAGCTACTTATACAACGTCGCGAAGGCCGCGGACGAGGGTCATGTCAACAGCAAAGATTGTGCTGGCGTTATACTTTATTGCGCCGAAAAAGCCACAAAGATTGCTTTAGATGCTATACAAATATTAGGTAAATAGGTAACTCCAAATTACGAAGAAGAAAGTATATAATATCCTATCTTTTTCTATCGTGTGGGTTATGAGGTGGATTACCAACTTTGTCACCCTGGTGTCTAGGATATCCTTGCTTCAGTTGCAAAGTAAATATGTACAGAAAACTAAACAAAAACCCTTTCCCTGTTCATAACCACTTTGTTTTATGAAAAATAAAACATCATTACGTAAGGAGAGCAGCACATAAAGTCACTAAAACTATGAAATAACTTGCTTGATCTGATTTAAAATATTGTCCAAAGTTTTCAGAAACAATTATTAATTTTGCATTTTAATTACAGGTGGAAATGGCTACATCAATGACTACCCAACAGGCCGGCTACTTAGAGATGCTAAGCTTTATGAAATTGGTGCTGGAACCTCCGAAGTCCGAAGGATGTTGATAGGCAGAACATTGAATAATGAATACAAGTGATATACATTCCAAACAAAATATAGAAATTTTATTTGTTACTCACCTGATGTTTTCTTTTCCTGGATCTCCATATCTTGATGTCCACTCTTGAGTTTTGATTCAAGTTTAATTTCCTCTCATTCCCACCAAAAACTTACAGAAAAGCTTATTGACAGTGACTCAACAAAATGCCACCATTTCGGGGGTATATACAGCATCTGCCCAGGGCGGAGTACACAATAAAATGCCTTCGCTTCTGGGTACTTTGGGTGCTTTTCCATATCTGGGTTTCTTGGATCAACTCTTGCTGTGTTGTTTAGTAATTCATGTTCATGTGGATAGAGGTACTCAGAGTCCTTAGGTGAGAATAGGAACAATTGTTTCTCTCCAACTACTTGAGCTAGTAGATTCCTCTTAGGGTCATGGTGTAAAGGCGAAACAGTGCCTTTTGGGCCATACCAGGCCATGATGTCAACAGGATCATTGGTCTCAGTGAAGCAACAGTATTCTGGCTCAACTATGTCATCTTTCAGCTCAGGGATCTGCTCAAAAAGTTGGTACTGGGCCATGTACCCTGTAGGTCCATTTGATTGGTAAATGTGGTTCTTGACAAATTCCTCAATAGTCATGAGTTTTTGAGTCCAGTCAGAGTCAGTGTAATCTCTTCCAAGTTCAATAGACACAGTCCTCAGGCCAGCAAGTTTTATGAAATAATTCTGATCTTTCCACTTAGTCAATGCTGGCCAGTGGTTAATACAGTTGTCCAAGATAACTGGTACCTCCTTTAGGATGTAGTTTTTGTAAAAGTGCTCCATGCTTGGGCAGTCCAATACTTCTATAGGTACCGTGTTTTTCTTGTCATTTTCAATGACTGATATATCAAAATTATTATTCATTATCTTTTCATCAAGGTTGCCTATCGGTTTGGCATGCAGTGGGCTAAGCAGTGCAGCACAGTTTTGCAACAGCCTTGGTTCTTCATCAAGGGGACATCCAAACATTATTCCAAAGTCTATAATTTTAAAAGACTCCTTTACAACACTTTCTGTTACTTCCGTGGAACACTTGAAGTGGGCTAGCAGTTTTAAATATGATGCTATAGTAATAGTTTTCCTTAAGAATAACCTTACTTCCTTCCAATTACCAATATTTACTTTTTCATACATATAATCTATAATTGACTGGATTTTGATAATGCAAGATGACTCCACAGAATCGATATCTTCCAAGTATCGGTGTAGTAAAGACTTACAAGCTATATCAAGCTCTTCAATTTCTTCTAAGGATGAACACACATCTTCCCTAAATTCCATTAGTTTATTAAAACTTTCAGTAGTTGTTGCCATGTTTATTATATAGTCACTAGGTTTTATTACAAAATCCACGTAACAACATTCAAGTGAACTCAATGAATTAAGACAAAATCCTTGGAAATACTCAGCAGATACTTTGTTTTGGATTTTTTTACTTTTGACATATGCGTTTCTTTTTACTACGCTCAACTCTGCGCTTACTACTTGTCAACAGTTCTGAAGAAAATTAAAGATTTCCTGCGTATGAAGGAACTGTAAACGTCTATGGACTCTATGGTACTCTGAAAAATCAATAAAATTAAAAAGTTTTGAAATGATAATTTTTTTTGAATGTATAAATAAATATTTTGGTCATTCGTAAGTATTTAAGTAAATTACTTAAAGATAGGTTCTAAAAATTAATGAAATACCTACTTATCATTTTTGTTTTATAGAGACGGAGATAGGTGACGTTTAGAACCTTGACCTTTCATAATAATTCTTTAGTCTATGTGAAATCATATGACTTTCGCACGTGATATGTCAGATTTATTTACGCGAAAGAAAAGTTGTTTCAAATAAAAAAGACAAAAATATTTTATATATCTTCTATAGATTGTTTCAGTCAGATACACAATGAAGCCAGGTGGACCGGGCCACAAATATGTGAAATGTGTCATGTGACGCAATGGCACTGTTCGATAAATTGTTTACAAAGAGAAATCTCGAATATGGCAATTGGGAAGCACGAAAAAGGGACAGGTATGTCTTAGGGAACGCTTTTCATTCATGTTTTTCTATTTTGGAGAGGTATGGCATGTGGTGGAGGTGTTGACGCACAAAGTTGTCGCTCGTCGTATTGTGGTGAGTCCGGCTGGTCGGTGGACTGCGCGGGAGCGTTAGCGACGTTGACGCACACGACGCTGGCAGCACGGCGAGCATGTGACGACTGCGCGGCGCGGGCGCGGGTCGCGGGCGTAGGTAACGCGCGATCACGTCATCAGAAAGAGGGGCGCGCTCAATCAATGTTTACTTGTTATTTACATGCGAGCTAGACTAGTACACCAGCACATTCCACTCTACGCGGCCGTCGTTGTCCCTCGGTCGTAGTGCATTTAGTGAAGCATTTCTCTAGGAGTGAGTGCATGTTGAGCAAACTGTCAGTTTCATTGACAAACAGCTGTGACTATCAAAGCGACTATGAAATAAAATGAAATTTAGGTAATTGAACTTCTGATTAGTGCTTGATGGACTGTCTGGTTAAGTCTGCTCGGGCCTTTGCCAGTTATTCATTGCCCGGCTTATTAAGGTTGGTGTAGGATGTAGTTTGAAGCGGTGTGAGCAAGCAGCAACTTGCAAACAAGTAATTCACAAAAGATTCATAGTTTCAAGATCAATTAGGACATGTAGTGTAACCTGTTTTGATGATAAAACATTGTTAGGAATGTTTACAAAGATAACAGGTTATGTCCTACTAGAAAGATAACTGTTGCATTTGATATTGTTGATATGTTGCAACTTCTTACACTGTATAGAATTACCTAGAATAAATACCTTGTGAATAACATAAATGATCCATGACTAAAAGTGAAAACTGAAACCGAAACCATGTACAAAGTGACAACTGCATGTGATTTCATAGTAGAGGAGAAAGTTTCATATGGCTCAGGTAGAAAACTCAAAAACAATAATAAGGTGGTATTCTAAACTCAAAACCATGACAAGTGAATGTGATGATATCTGATAGACATAAAAAGACTATTGACACTACATGGTATACTAAGTAATAAGTAGTAAATAAAGCACTAATACGTAAGTCATATATATTTTTCAACTATGATTCGGTTGAGTAAGTTACCTACTATACAAGTATTTTTTATTCGCATAGACATATTTGGCTGCTTTCCAAATTATTATTGTTTTTGTATATGTTGTCAAGATAATACAATTTAATGTGACAGTGGAAAAACACTAATTAATCATGTAGTGTTAATTGTCAATTAGGTGGTAGCTATTTATACTAGTGGTTGCTATAGTATAATTTTATTTTTTTATCTGGCTACATCAAAGTGCATTTCTTATTTGTTATTTCCCTTTCTCTTCTATTTTTTGGGCTGTGAGGATAACCAACCCTGGTGTTATTTCCCTTGAATCAATATTACATGCTTAAAAATACATGCAGTATTAAAAAAATGGCATCTAAAACGAATATGTCTATTTTATACCATTTAATATTTTTTGGGCCTATCCCAGTTGTGGGATGTATATATGTGGGCCATTTAATTTCTCTTTATTTGGACTAGGTTGGCAATTTATCCCATGTATAACGGTGCTTGTTAAAAGTATACCAAAAGTGTATGGCTGACCAAGTATTGAAAGCCACCTGGGGAAAGTCTGCAACATTGCATGACAAAAAATGTGTTCTTAAAGGCGATCTTAAGAAAATACTAATCAAATATTACTTTTGCATACAATATATTGATGAATAAAAAGTGCTATTTTATTAATAGTCACTAAGTATATACAACTTCATAGCATATTTGGGAAATATACATGATTGTATTACTTCCTTGAATGCCTAGGAAACATTGTTCAGTCTAGGCAGATATCAATTATAATTACAATCAACTATTGTCTCTAATAACCACCTTGTTTTATATCCACTACACTACACTGTATTATGTAAGTCTCATTAGCTCCATGATTCCTATATGACGCGTTTTCTGTGGATAATATTGCGCACGTAATATATTTATATTCAATCGCGGTGGTTTAGAATCCCAATGTGGACATATCATAAAAATCACTTTGTGATCCCTAGTTTGGTTTGGACATTGTCCGAAGGTAAGACGATCTGTGCTTCGGAAGGAACGTTAAGCCGTTGGTCCCGGTTACTACTTACTAATGTACGTACGTAGTCGTTACAAGAGTCATGTTAGGGGCCTTTGGCGACTTAATAGTAACCCTGCCACCAGGGTTGATGAGGTTGGTAATCCACCTCACAACCCACACGAAAGAAGAAGATTTATTTATATTTAGTTAATTAAACTAAAAGCTCTGTCCATGCCATTAGGGATTACCAGTGTAAATTTATGTGTGTATTAAATCGAAAAAAGAATCTTATTTTAGTATCTGCCTCTGCACAAGTTAATCCTCGCGTGTTTTCACGTCTATTTGTTGTATATGAAGCTCGACTAATACGAATCCAAAACCATAAGTCTGATGACAATGATTGAGTAGTCATTGCTGACTGGTCCATCCGCCAAATAAATTAGATTCTATCTATTTATACCAGATAGATAAATTCTGTATTTAGTTTAGCAGCCAAAATCCATACCAATTTTATTTGCGTTTGTGATCTTTTGTCCACGAGCCGTGGTAGCCCATTTCGGAGAACTCTGACTTTCACTGTGACTCTCACAGGTTCGAATCCAGCACGGGCCTAAACCGATTATTTTCGATTTTTTTGGAATTCATGTTTGGATCATAATCGATTAGTATGTTGAATGAAAACATCGTGATGAAAGCCATGTTCCCGAGACATGCGTTTCAGAGGTATCTAAACCTAACCTAAGCTAACATGTATACGTATTGCGCCGGTTTTCTTGTCGAGGGTTTGAAGGTTGGACAGGCAGTGGCTTCTATAAAAATCTGGACCTGTCAAGTCTTCAGGTTAGGCAAGCGGACCCTGTGAAGACGGGGTAACGCTAGGAGATGATGATCTTTTATCCACGACACGTAGTTCTGATACTTATTGACTCATTAAACTAAACACAATATACGTCAATAAAAGTATAAGTATAAGGATAAAATCATTTGTAAAACCATATCCTCCATAATGTCTTGAGTACGGAACTAATTACGTTCTAACGATTCATTTGACGTAAAGATCTCACTTGTGTTTGCATCTTTATATGTCATCAGGCCTTATACACATTTTCGGGTTTAGGAGGCACTTTTCATGACTATAAATATAAGCCAATGCGAAAGCGGCGACGTATACGACCCGCTCTGCAGATATAGGTAGTCCGAGTAAGTGGCATTTCGTCCACTTGTAATTTTGCACCTAGGGTTGAATTCCAAAAAATACCTTCCAAATCTATTTATAAAAGGAGGCTTGTGCAAAAATTAAACTTTTTAGTCCCAGCGGTTTAGCTGTGCGCTGATGTCAGTCAATCAGTGTTTGTTTTTCATTTATTTTTCCATTAGAGAGCGAGTGATGCCATTCGGATGTATTTGGATTAATCTGTAGGTAACCAAGAGTCTAATCGAAAAGTCATGGCAGGTTTTTTTAAAGATTGAAAACGATTGTTTTACTACGAGGACGAGGCAACTCGGGGCTTGGGGTATTTCCCCCCTTGTGCAAATATGCGAGCATCCGTATGGCTGAGGTGTTTAATGTCGTTACTTACAACAACATAAACTCGCGTTCTAAATCTCATGGTTTGACCAGATATTATACAAGAAACTTACCTGTTTGATGTTATTATTTGTATACTTTAGTTTGCCTTTAAATGCCATTAATTCTCCGCCAGGTCCTGTCAGATAACCAAGGAGCAAGTGAGGCTGCTTCTATTCAAAGAGTGCGACTGGCGAGGGCGGAAGATCCTCTTTGATTCGTCCACCATCGAGAGGGTCCCAGCTGGCAAACATGACAAGCCCAACCGACAGACTGATGATGCACCATGCATTGTGGAGATCTCAAATGGATACGCTTATGTGGTGAGTCTGGTAACATAATATAGTGTCACGCCCGTGTCGATAGGGGTAGGCAGAAGTGGGTTTAAGATATCTTTGTGGGTGTAAAGCTTCTTGTACAAAGAATTGCATTAAGCGAAAGGGCTCTTACTAGCTATGAATGCTCTTGATGTGTCGATACGATTTCATCGCTTCTGGCGGTTTGTGTTTGCAGTAGGATTGCAAATATAGAATATATACCACCACTCCTAGCCGGCTATATATAAGTCCCATTTGATAGGGGCAAGCACAAATTCTGCAAAACCCTTGTGATATCAATTATCTATGATTCAAACAGGATTCAAACTCAAAGTTGAAGTCAGTGGCCGAATTGGAACTTGAAACACAAGAACAAATTTACAATAAGTCACGTCAAAAAATATCCAACTGGATATTTTCAAAAAGACGATTTTAGGATATATTTTTTGCATCAGGTTAGGTAAGCGGACCCTGTGAAAAACGGGATAATGCTAGGGAGATGATGTTGATATTTTGATATTATACTAATGATATTGACTTCCTACTGAAAATCATCCATCAACGTTCGGCGCGGATTTTCCGATATAGTCAACCAGATACAGGGGGGTTAAAAAAGCCACATCGAAGCAAAAAGGTAGTTTCCAACTTCTTCTGTCGTGTGGGTTGTGAGGTGGAGTACCAACCTCACCAACCCTGGTGTCAGGGTTACTATTGAGCCGCCAAAGGCCCCTGACATGGCTCATGTAACGACTACTTCCAACTAGTCAAATCAGTTATTTTTTACTAAACGTCAAAACACGAAATTACTATGAAAAAGCAACCAGTGACGTCATAGAAAAACGTAATTTTTCTTTATTAAAACTCATAATTAGGTTAAATATAAAAGTTTTTTGTCACCTTTAGATCTGTCTTTATTTTGTAATCAGAATTTCATAATTTATCTTTGACCTAGAAAACTACCCAATTCATCTAAAAAGGCAATATTGCAATTTGACATTTGTTTACATTGCGCACTTACTTTTATATGCGCAAATGTCAAATGGCAATATTGTTTTTTAAATTAATTGTTTCAATGATGCCTTTTAGACCCCCAGGAATCAATAGTGATGTTGAACTTGACTTATTCGCAGTCACCGCTATCAAATTGTACTTTTATCTTATCATGTTTGTACCATAATACCTGCATTATAATATAAATATCCATTTCCTTGAAAAAGCTAATAGCCCATTTATCTTTCGGGCTTCAAACCATGTGACAAAATAAGAGTATCTTTACAATGTTTGCCAGACGACGAGACTCGACGGGCTTGTTCAATACGTCACAAGTCGTCTTGGTCTAAATTAAGACATTACCTTATCAATTCGATTATCTAGCAATTTAAACTGAGCCTTATATGAACATAACACCAAATATAACAAAAACGAGACACCTTTCGTAAAGTGCGAAGATTTTTAGAGTTCCCTAGCGATATTTTTAGTAGAGGTGCGAAGTGAAAAAGCTATAAATGAAAATACATTTGTCGTTCATACCGATATACGTTCAAAGATTAAAACTGAAAAATAACGGAACCCTTGACACAATGACCGCTTTTTTTGTCACAATTGTGTACAAGTTATTTATAAAGATCGCATCACACTCATAATTTATTTTATAAGCATTTCTGTTTACTTTTCATTCCAAATGCAGGTAGGTAAATAAAGTGTCAGAACTCCCACATTTAAGATAACAAGTTGTCATAATAAAAAAAACTGTTGTGTTGGGAGAATTGGAGAGGAAAGAAATAGCTTCTTATTGCTCCAGGAATGTCGTGAAATAAATGGTAAAACGACGAAGGGCAGTCCCTTCCGTGTTTCATCCACTTTGATAGAATTTTATTGGATGATGATAGCCAACCTTCACCATTGCGTTATTATACGGTCGTAACCATCTTATGCAGCCTATGTTTAAGTACGGATTTGATAACGAGTGGGTCTGCAAGTCGTTTGCTGGTTTCTTATGATTATTACCTATATCCGAAAGAAATTACGGACGTGATAAAAACGACAGCCCTATGATAAAGTTTAAATACACCATTACAATTGGCTACTTAAATAAATAAATATGTAACAATAAAATATGAATTGGATATGGTAGTTTATCATTTAATGATAATTATCCAATAGGTTTTTTCTATTAAAACCATTTTTAAATATTTTATTCTTACAAAATAAGAATGCGATTTTTCATCTGGGTATTACAAAACCCGAAACACGGGTTGCCATGATTGAGTTTCGTGTGACGTCATATTTTAGAAAATAAACAAAAACTATTTGTCAGGTTTCAAGTTATACTGTTTGACAGTTTCGTTGTTTGTTGAAATGTGACATCACTGGGGCTTTTCGGCGGGAAACGGGAACGGGACAGTTGCTTTCTTCATTGAGTAATCTAAATAATTAATACGAAGTGGTGTTTTGTGGTTAATGATCGCATTAAGTTAGTCGGAAGACATTCGCGAGTGTTATTATATTGGAGTATTCAATAAACAAAGTGTATCTGCCTATTTTCGCTTCGTGCCGGGAAGCCGCTTCATAACTCAAAAGTTTATGCGGGCTTTTGAGTTAATTCGTTTGGGGTTCGGAGTAGGAGTCTACTCCGAGGGTGGGGGCTTAGGTTTCATCATCATCACCTTTCATCATTTCATTAATCATCAAGAAAAAAAATACGTCAGACATGGCTGTATGGGCATAGTTCCCTTTGCCTTACCCTTCGGGGAAAACCAAAACAAACAACAAGCTAAATGTCACGTCAGCACCCTTTTTCGCGCGACATTTAAAATTAAGAAAAGTGTGTTTTTTTCCATTATATAAAGCTTTTTCGAGAAAATAAAATGTTTTAAGAGGTATAAAGTAAGCAATTGTAATTTTTAAAATGCTTATGCGAAAACTGTCAAATAGCCATTTGGTGTACTGTTTCAGATCATGAGTTCCAATGCCCAGTTTATTCGCACTTGTTGTTCTATATTTAGACCACTTAAGATGTTAGCTTGGTCCGTTACGATCACACCAGTAAGTGCTCCTAATGAATGTCTTGTGGAACTGTAATTTTAGCCTCATTTTAATTAACGGCCATCATGGTCTCACTGTCCACATAGTAATTGATCGGTCTATATTTGTTCAGAGCTTCTGCAATTATTATTTGTTTGTTACTTGCTAGACTTTTAATAAGGTGGACACGAGGAACGCCAAGTACTAATTAATATTATCATTATAGAAACTGACACACAGAAGGCTATAGACTTCTTTACAACGCATTGGTTATATTTCCGGTCAAGTAGTTAATGCCATTTTCGGCGAATCTACGAAAAGTCACTACAAAAAAAAGATGGCGATATTACTTTGCGTTATATTCACAATACTTCCCAATATTTTTTAATTTGCATGGGTGTTCTTTTTAGGGTGTAGGTGCTCACAAAGACGAAAAAAACGAAATTTACCCGTTAGGAGTTAAAAGCGGTGGCAATTTGTATGAAACTTCGAAAGTTTCAATAACAGGGTTTCACGCGCGGATAACAGCTAGTATTTAATAATCCAAATATTTCGTCATAATCAGAATTACCTACCTATGTGGCATGTGTCTTCAAAACCTTCAAATATCTAATCGTACAAGTTGAAATTGACAAAAAATACCTATAACAATAGCATGCGCGTGTTTTACAACACTTCCGAATAATTCGTCGTAATTGTACTTATCTAAACATATGTCTTAAATATCTAATCGTGCAGACAAATTGTCAATATATTTATGTGCTTGCGCGCTTGATGTTAATCACGTGACGCCTGGCACATGATAGCGTAATAAATGGACGTATTAAGTATATATCATTTGAGAATTTAACTCTAGACATCTGGAAAAATATTGGAATAATAATAGAATATTATCTTATCGCAAAATTATCATGTCATGTCAGTTAGAATAGTAGATACCTACTTAACATCGTTGATTTTCTTTTATTAGTATAAGTATAAATTAGGTATGTTCTCGACGGTGCAAAAAGACATCGTGAGGAAATCCATATGCCCTAGAAAGGCATGTGACCTTCGGGGTGGAAGGTCCGATAGAAAAAGCTTCCGGTAAAAACCGGACCTGTAAATAACGTTAGCGCTTGCGGCGCGGTTTTCGCGGCACGAGGGCTTCGACCGAATAGCTGTACTAGGATTATCCACGTGCTGCGTCTAATGGTCGAAACCTTAGATATAATTCGCGTCGCGTTCGGCGCCGATGTCGTGTCGCTTGTGCAGGTTACGTAAGCGGACCCCATGACAACCCGTTGTCCCGATAAACACTAGGGAGATGATGATATAATTATGTAGCATCTGTAGTATAAGTTGAGCAGGTGAAAACATCATTAAACGCAAACAGAACAAACAATGCGCTATGAATTTTATTTTTGGATGCCATCATAAGAGCATTGTGTTTGTAAACTGCCTTGTATCAATCTCACGGGCGTTAACGCTAACATCATAGTTATAGGTAATACGTATAATGTGTTGCTAAAAATTATGAATTTTCGTGGACAAGCTACTTGGTACCTATTATTGTTAATAACATAACATAAGTACACGAATATATCCCAACTGTGCTACTCACGGATACATCAAATACGGTTTATTTATAATTATCTCTCATAGCAGTCCACCTTTTGTACTTATTTTTTTGTTTAATGTGTACTATATAGGGTTTAATCTTTGTACAGTACAAAGGTCCGGCGACGGACGCGGGTGTTCTCGGCGAGATGATATTCGGAGCAGTGGCCATGAACTACAGAGGTCTCTCGCTCAAGATACACGTCATGGATGACCCTAAGAGGTGAGAATATAATCAAACAATAGCATTATTAGTCATAATCACAAATTTAAGAACAGAAAGAAGAGAAAAACCCATATTCCCGAGAAATGCGTTTTCAGAAGTATGTGACCAAACCTGTGTAAGGCTAATTTTCCCTTCGCGGGTTGGAAGGTCAGACAGGCAGTCGCTTCCGTAAAAAGCCGGACCTGTTAAATCTTCAGGTTAGGTAAGCGGACCATGTGAAAAACGGAATAATGCTAGGGAGATGATGCTCTTGTCTTCTTACTTTTTAGGGAAAAATAGGGTAGTGGTTTCCCTTTTGCTCCAGCATTATTAGTAACAGTAAATTAAAAAAAAGTATGGGCAGGTATAACGACCAACACGCAGTGGAACAGCGTGGTGAAATATACTCGCAATCCCCTCCGGTTCCTTAAGGGGCATGTTTCCAGGAGGTGGATCTAGATTTACAGGCCTTATAGGTACGTTAAGTGCTTTCCGAAATACGAAGTACGTAGTCGTTACACGAGCCTATCAGGAGCCATTTTTAGTGGCTGAATAATAAATAGCTGTGACACCAGGGTCGCTGGGCTTGGTCATCCATCTCACAAGTCTCGTGAGAAGAAGACAGTAAACCAATAAGACGTGTTGTGTTGTAGATAATAAAGACAGTAATACCATGTCGATTCCGCTCAAGTAAATGCGCAACTCACAAAAATATATCTTTTTTGACTATTATAACCCAACTCTTGACCTAACTCTTCCTACGCAGGTTGATGTATACAAAAGTATTCTGTGTGCCGGCATCGCGGCGTATAAGTCGAGTGGAGAGAAAGACGAGTGACATGAGCAGCAGTGGAGACATCAGGAACAGTTCCAAGCCTCTGAGCGTGCCGGTGTTGGGCGAAGGAGTGGCGCTTAGTTTCTCGCTTGATAGGGGAGATTCAGGTTAGTAGTACCATTTACTTAACCGCCCAGTCCATGACTCCGATGTCCTAAAGCTCAATGGACGTAGAGGCGGACACATGGAAATAATTATACTTTATAGGACCAAAAAGATCGATTACAGAATTAAGAGAGTCTTTACTTAGTACACGGCAATTGGCAGCCCTATTGCTTCAAGCGAACTCTTCCAGGCGATACAATACAATACAAATATACTTTATTGCACCACAATAAAAGGAAATATTTACAAAAGACGATGGAAACAAGTAAAATTCGTTTCTATGGAGGCGTTCACACAGAAACCTAGCGCGGTGCGGTGTCATACAAACCACCGCGTCTCGCTTCCACCTTCGGAACGGCCTCTGTGGTCCAGTCCAGACGTTAAGCTTACGATCCGGAGGTCCCGTGTACGAATCTCGGTGGGACATGTCACAAAACTCACGTTGTGATCCGCAGTTTGGGATATAAAATGCAGATCACCTGGTTGTCCGAAAGTAAAATGATCACGTTCTTTGGAGGACACGTTAAGCCATTGGTCCCGGTTATTCCTTTCTGATGTTATTACGTAGTCGGTATATGAGCCATAGCGCCCTTTGGCCGGTCAATAATAACCCTGTCACCAGGGTTGCTGAGTTTCGTATCCCACCTCATTGACCACATGATAAAAGACGAAGAAGACCGCCTCTATGTGCATTGAGCTTTATTGTAATGTGACAAGATTGGTGCAAGCTAAGGCTCAGATTTAATGCATAAGGAAATATCTACCGTAAAACTTCTCAAACAATGATCACATGATACAATAACACGTTAGTTACGGTTTTGTTGTGATAATAATTTATACAATTATAATGATAACATAAACAAACGTGAACAAGCATTATTAAAGTCACGAGACTAGGGCTTTGGCATTACAACACATCTTCCACATTAATATCCTTGTCAGAATTCGAACATTGTAGTGAGAACATAATGTTGCCAGCTCTAATGACTTTGTGCTTCCGAGGCCAAAACGCATCTGGTGTTAGTATGAGTCAGTGAGTCGGTTTTTGCGTGAGACTAATTGCAATTACTGTTAGGTGCATTGTACGAATTTATTTATTCCTTTCCTTATAAAAGCATGATTTTCATATTGCAAAGAAAGTAAAAAAGAAGAGTTCTCATTTTTTTACGCCTACAACGTTACACAGAATGTTTACTTTGTAGATAAACATCATATAGAATCGACAAAGAAAATATTGTTTTATTTTTCATTAAATTATTGAACTCGAATGAGGTCAGAACTCATAATATTATTCTTCGACATTTATCCATGTAAATGATTCAAAAGTAAGTTGCCTTTCAGGATATTGTGGGGACCAATCACCGTACAGCAGTGTCAGTTCAACGTACGATTACTTCTCAATGTTCGATATTTGGGATGAGAACACCAGCCAGGATGATATCTTCTTTCATTGTAAGTACTGACATGTCAAATTGCACAGAATTTCTTAATCGTACATATCTGCCTTATTTCGTAAAATAACTACCGATGGCTGAACGCACTATGGACGAGTTTTGCATACGAATTTGACTCATGTGTACACATATGGAATGTACGGAGCAATGTTACCCTTCCAAGTACTATGAGAGGATTCGGAAGGCACGTTAAGCCGTTGGTCCCGGTTACTACTTACTGATGTAAGTAAGTAGTCGTTACATGAGCCATGTCAGGGGCTTTTGGCGGGTCAATAGTAACCCTGATACCAGGGTTGATGAGGTTAGTACTCTTACCTCACAACCCACACGATAGAAGAAGAAGATTCATTGCATGCGAGTTGGTCATCATATACCAGTGTTCGCACGTACGCATATATGCACGAGTTGAATTCATGCAAAAACGCATTCAAAATGCGATTGGCGTTATGAAACTTGCAAAATCCGATCAATTATCCATTAGTACACTTTTATGTTTCTTACTAGCGCCACCTGGCCGCAAGTTGAGCACTTCAAGCAATGGCAGTTGGCAGCGAAGAACGTTCCAGAATATCGCGACCAGGTTCGAGCTAGGTCATCGACCCTCCAGCAGTTCCAACCTTTTGAGCGTACCCACCAACGCTACCAATGATTCACAGGTAAGTTCCTACTTTATTTAAAACAGTTTCCTAGGAAGCAGATGTAGATCTACTTAATGCGGATAGAATGCTATGCAATGCTGAAAAATTCTCCAGAACATTGCCACCAGAGGTTACGTCTAGAAAGCCAAGATGTGTTCGCTTCTACGCTATAAACGCTTGCTGGTGCTCGCCAACGTATAACTCGTCCAAATTAAATTGACAAGTTGAGTGACACGTCGATGATGTCTACCTGGCAGTGGTTTTGATTCGCTCGGGTTATACGTAAGCGAGCCAGCGACCGATGACAGCGTTGAAGCGAGTATGTCAGGCTGAAGCTAGATCAAAAGCAGTTATCGACCTTCAACGGTCTTCACACTCTAAACTTCTTTTTCTTTTGAGACCTAGCATTGGTATACTGTAGAGCAAGCAATATCATCCGATAGCGGAGAACGTTCTAGAACATCGTCACCAAGTCCCTGACCTTCCAACAGCGCCAATCTGTTGAGCATTTCCACTGTCACGAGCACTAATGACACACGATTAGTGTTGAATGAAGGAGTTGTTTTTAGAAACCCAAACTCTAGTTTTGGGTGTTGTATATTTAGTTATACGCCAGGTTATACTTGGTAGCAGCGGGAAACGTTTCAGATTCACAATAGTGTAACTTTAATTCGTATCATTACCGAGTGAGAGCCCTCATCGCTCCCCATTTGTCCGACCAATGCCGGTTAATGCCATTTGAGGCAAATCTACAATATGTCACGTCAAAAAAAAGAGTTCGTATCACAAAGCGACAACTCCATTCATTTATCGTTTTAGCCAATCACGGGTTAAGAATCTGTTAAGACAGAGACTGCATTACAATAGCATCCCCTTGAACATCTATAAATAATCTGTGTATTATTTTTTTATCAATATTACATAAGTTTAAAACTATATTCCAAATTTGGGTACTCAAAGGTATACTTCAATGTGTAGTGTCTGTCTAAAACGAGGTGTTTTGTATGAAGTGTCCGGGGTGCGCCTAAAGCGAAAGTCAAGCAACCTATCACAAGTTTTTGATAAACATAGTTCTCGTGACTGTTCCGATGCCCCGTTTAAATCAAAGCGTTGTTTACTCTATTTATCAGTGTTATCCGTGTTAGTGATTCACTGTCATGTGAGGTGTCGGTCATGTGAGCGGTATCGCGATGATAGTGCAGCGACCCTTTGCGATCCTTATACAGCTTTGATAACAGTTAAGGGAGGTCTTAGAGCTGGTCGTGGAATCGTAATCATATGATTACGATATATACATATGTATTAGTAAGATTTTACGTTTCGAAAACGATCTCACCCTTGAGAATGCCGAAGACTGAGCACACTGAAGGCTTTTACTTTATTGAAGTAAGAGAGGCTTATAAATGTACGTGGCAATGGATGAACGGCTTAATTGATGGATATTAATTAAGTTGGAAGCGGACCCTGGCACTAGGCTAAAAGGCGGTTAAAAAATAGGGTTTCCGCAGAATTAGACATTTAGTACCTAATGGTTGTGAATGTGATTTTTTTCCAATTCCTATATAGAAAGATGAGTTAAAAATCTTGCTGAAAAACCTCTTCAAGTGCAGCATAAGAAAAAGCAAGCAAGAATAATATAGTACGCGCATTTTGGTCTCAGAACGTTGAGCCAAATTGAAACGTAGGTTCATTATTTTGAGCCAAATTAACGTGGGTGTGCCAGTGAGAGTTTGGATATAGTTCATGTTGTGGAATACCCAATGCTTCATAGTGGATAGTTGGCGTTTCATTCACCAAACTTATGACGTCATTCATAATTTATTATTAGCTTGGATTTTTCTTACCAGTTCAGAGTTGATTCAGAGTTACATCAGCCACTTTCGTCGCGGAATGTCTTGTTTTTTTTTGCTGGGGAACATTGTCCTCACGTGACAAATGTATTTGAGTTTTAGACAAGAGTTAATTGCAAAATCTTGTTTAAAATTTAAATTCATTCCTTTTCTACTGGATTTCTTAATTGGGTATTTGACTGGGTCAAAGATAAATTATAAAATGCTAATCTCGAAATAGAAGCCAGTCAAAGATGATCACAAATCAATCTCATTTTACTCTACGACTTATTTTCGAATTTTATTTAAGAATTAAGTAACAATGAGTACCACGTTTGACCGCTTTTGTTGATGACGTCACAGGACAGTATTTCCATACAAACTCCAAAGAAAACTTTCGTTTTGACGTTTCGTAAAAAGTATCTCATTTGACTAAGTTGTCAAGTAGCCTGTTTTGTATTTGTACACAATCAAAATGAAGGCAGGCAATGTGACGGCAGCGGGAGTGTTATGTCTTGAATATTACCTACAACTACCGATACTCCCAGAAAGGTTCTCCAAGTCTCATGTTGGAAAACTACTGACCTTGCTTGATGGTACGACTTGATCGCGGGAAACAACATAACCTAAGCTCACGACTGTATCTCAATTGGGGTAGTCAGAAGGACATCCATTGCAAGAGGATCTAAGTACCCACACCTTACCGACATAACCCTGCTACTTTGTTAGTTATGTTTACCCATTAAAACTTTTTTGAATATGTATTTTAAAATCTTTTACAGCATAGTGAAATTGCACAATAGGTATAAAGGTCAGCGAAGCAATAGTAAACTATTTACAATCAATATGTTTACATATTTTGTGCCAATACGTATTGTAATGTACGATGTATTTATTACCTGAACAAACTTTGCCCCTGTGTATTTGTGTAATGCGATTGACGCTGATGGTGTGATGACTTGAAAAGCACGAAGGGAATTCGCTTCATGCGTTCGTGATAGACGTCATTACATTACGATTACAATGTTTCTGTACCTTACACTCAAATGACATATTATAATGGCATAGTTTCGTGGTGAAACTATCTATAGAGTGACTTTTCGCACTTGTTTACGTTCTTTGCACTGGAATGCAAATTGATATTATATTTAGCACATTTTTATTTTCGAAATTTCTTTCTCCTTGCTCTTTCTTTTGTCTCCCTCGCTCTTTCAACAGCCCATTAACGTCCCCACTGCAGGGGCACGGGCCTTCCCTATGGATGGATAGGGATATCGGGCCTTAAACAACCACGCGGGCAAATAACGTTAATAAATGCATGTGTTCGATACACAGGTGTTCAGTACAACGAGCGGCACGAATGACAGTCTCGTCAGTTCCGGAGTGAACCTTCCTCAGAGGAAAAGCAAGCTCGGGCTAGCTCTGCTAATCACTGTTAGCGATTGTGCTGAGATGTAAGTATCTAATGAATCATTGTGCTTTGGAGGAATTGGTGTGAATATTATGGGCATCAACATGATTTATAGGTAGTATAGATGCTGTCGCATGTCGATACTGCCTCGTCACAATGTTCGTTTGTGACAACTCGGTGGTTCTACGTAGGGAGGCTAAAAAAGTCACATTGAAGCAATTCATCTAAAAAAAGCAATATTGCCTATTTGACATTTTTGTTGACATTGCGCGCTTACTTTTATATGCGCAAATGTCAAATAGCAATTTACTTTTTAGATGAATTGCTTCCGTGTGGTGTCTTTAAGCCCCTGTTTCCATTTCTATGTTCCGTACCAGTCTTTCTGGTCAGACCCTCACGATCTACAAACTTGTTTTAAGAAAACCTACATAATTTTAAACCATCGTAACGTTTTATTCGATTTCGCGATATTTATTATCAACATAAACATAAACTCACGACTGGGGTAGCCAGAGGTACATCCATCGCAAGATGAACTAAGTACCCACACCTCACCGAGCTTTCTGTTAAACCAAGTTGATAGGTGGTGAGCCGTATCGCAAAAAACGAACCCAAATGTGTTATCGAAATAAATTGTTGAGGCCACCTGACACAGGTCTCTTGCGTACCTACTAGTTAGGTCTAAGCCCTAGCCTATAGATTACTGTGTAAGTTACTGAAATATATATATTTTTATATTTTTTTAAATGTTTTCTCCGCTTCCATAGTTTCACAGCGTTTCGTAAGGTTTTTTTTGAAGTTTCTGTAAATATGCGCCCGGATATCCGATCACTGGTAATAAAACTCGTGTGTCTAGGGACGAAGTGCGGCGATGCGTGGAGCTCTCCCCGCAACTACAAGCGCTGATCTGCCGGATGCGGCTGGCGACCCTCGCTGCCGGCACCGGAAACAACTTCGTGTCCACGCTGCATGACGCCTCCACAGACGCTGCCAGATGGTACTTTAACACACACACACCCACGCACACACACAGAAACAGCAACACGACAGTTAACATACAACACAGCACAACAGCGCAACATCTTCTATGCTGGACTATTAGCGAATAAAAGTTACAGAACTTATTCAACTGCTTATCATCTAGCACGTTGGCAGTCCAGTGATCCATATATGGGTCATGACGGACTCCATACGTCCGTGACCCATACATGCGTTACATAGGGTGGTATTAATAAACCAATCTCAGCTGAGACTGCCCTCAAGATCATGCTCAAGTCCCTGTTTTTATATGAGAACTGTCACATTGACACGATCTTGAGGGCAGTCTCGAAGCTGAGATTCGTTTATTAATATCACCCTAAGAAACGACTAGATAGACACTAAGGGTGGAGGGGGGTGGGGGGGCATGCTCCACTTGGACCCCGGGTAAATTTGCAAAGGATTGTGTTACTGTACGCACTAAGGGCGGGTGCACCACTTATTATTTACGTTTTTAATAGGACGTATAAAATTTAAGTAATATGCGGGACTTAAAAGGAAGTCAAAACATTTTGTATGGGGACTGTCAACGTGTATCGTAATCGTATCGTAGTAACGTATATCGTAATGCAGTATATCGTAAAAACCACCATAAGGGATTGTGTCCTTTGTAACATGACAGTCGATTTTAACCTCCTGCGGCCCAGATTTGAAAACGACTTTGGACTTAAAAACCTGTCACACACCTGTCACCATAATATTTTATGTTTCATCATAGGATTTAGTATCAAAAGTGGCAGCTAGTTTCTTTTGATTTCTTGTGGCGCATTATTTCGACGTTTCACATTATGTTTGACAAGTAATAGTATATCTCCTTTCCAGGTTAACAGATCTTCTCTACGGGCCTAGAGTCCAGCCGGCGTGGCTGTCCTTAGTAACGAGTGAGCCGCGAGTCAGTACTAAGATGGCGGACACTCTTCTAGCGGACATTTGTTCCGTGCTCTCTGTTGGGGACACTAAACACACCAACTTGTAAGTATACACTCTGGAGCTAATGAACGAACAAAAGAATGAATGAACGAATGAATAAACTGACACCTTCCGAAGCACGTTACGCCGTTGGTCCCGGTTACTACTTACTGATGTAAGTATGTAGTCGTTACACGAGCCGTGTCAGGGGCCTTTAGCGGCTCAGTAATAACCCTGACACCAGGGTTGATGAGCTTGGTATTCCACCTCACAACCCACACGATAATAAGAAGAAGAGAAACATGACACCTTATTGCATACCTTTGTTTGGTAAGGACACTGCAGGCTTGAATCATCTGATTTTCCGAAAAAGATGGTTCCGTGCTTCGGAAGGCACGTTAAGCTGTTGGTGCCGGCTATTAGCCGTAAAACAGCTCCTAACCCGTAGTGGAGCAGCGTGGTGGAGTATGCTCCAAATCCCCTCCGGTTGTTTGAGGGGAGGTCTGTGCCTATCAGTGGGACGTATATAGGCTGTTTATGTTATAGTTTATGTATACATACATTTACAAGGCAAAGTTGACAAACAGAATTGGTCAAAGGCGGGATAGTCTTCGTCTCATTTGGATTGTACGATCGCTGACCAACTGTATATCGCGCGCGATGCGACAAATGCACCTAAAAATTTTATTTAGTTATCCCGTAGTCAATAGAGTTGAATAGAAGAGTTCAGGGCTATTATAGTGTCTATTATTGAGTTGCCAAAGGCCTCTATATCCATACTCCACTTAAAACTTAGTCATTTAGCTATAACTAAATATAATAAATACCATACCTCACATAAATCTTTTTCTTAAGCAGATGTATTTAGGTAATCGGTAAAAGAGTATTAAAAATAACTACATTATGACTCGAACTCGTAAAGCACGTGACACGTGATCTATAAACATAATTTACAACTACATATCGTATTTAATATCTGAACGGAACGTATATTTACGCTATATGCTAATTTTATTTCTGGTTAGATAACTTGTTGTAATGAAAACAATCACATGATTTTAAGGGTAAGTTTCCGTTGCTAACGGTCAATTATTTTATATATTTTTTAAAACGTAGTGAATTATATTCTCTTTGTAAACGCGTCACATTCGGATGTGATTTTTGTTAATAAAATTTCGTATTTAGCTGGTTTCGATCTAGTCAATGTAGTTTAAGTTTTTATCCGAAAATAATAAAAAATAAAATTGAATGAAATCGAGGATTTGTTGAAGTCAATAACATCAGAATGTGAATTTAAAAAAGGCACTTTTGAGGTTTTTACTAAGACGATATTATACTCATATCATTATTGATAAAAAAACCTAAACCTAAGTAAGAGTATAAACTCTTGGCACCTCCCGCAGCGGTCCCTCGTGATTATAACCAGTTGGAACCAAATATAAATACCAATAGATTAAGTAGCTACGTCAATAGATAAATATCGTATGATTGATAGAGAATAATCCGGATTGCTTTACTGTTTGTTACTACTCACTTATTTTTCGAACAGCCGTTGTGTTATAAACTCTTATAATCAAAACTCAATTCGACATTTTTTTCGGACCATAATTCAAAATCAGCCATCTCTTTTAGATAGAAATAAAATTGTTTATTTCATATAAGTAGGGACTTTCCAATCGGCGTTCCCCAAAAACACGATAGATGGCGTTGTTAAGTTTATTCTACCTTTAAACTTCTAATTTCATGGATAACAGACATATGCATCTTTTATCTTTGTTTTTGGGTATAAATGATGACCGTTTTTATTACACCTAGACCAAGGTACAATTACAACTTCCACCCGTTATTATTCTGATCAAAATACAGAGAAGCAATATAGGTAGCGACATCATGCTATACATAATGTGATCCAAATATCGAGCAACAATTAGTTTTATATATGCTTCTGCCGTTACATTACATTTTTGAATAATTATGTACCCCAGCAATGAGAAAATGGGTAATTATCACGTTAAAAGTGAACAACGCCATCTATCGTGTGTTTGGGGAACGTCGATTGGAAAGTCCATCAGTACATACAGAGAATCAAAAATAATTAATTGAAAAAACCTTATATCCAAAAATGGATTGGTGATCGGATACCGGATCGGAAATTTTGTAACATTCCCATAATTAGGGATTGCCGCAAAGCTGATTTTCACCTGATCAAAATATTTACGCTTGATTCTTTTTACTTATAAAAGTAGGTTATTATTTTTTTGTTTGTCTTCGTCTTAATAAAGCAGTTATTCCGAAATAAAGGTGATGCCCCTGACGTTATATCATCGTAAAGTTAATTCTCTTCTGGATTCCATCCAATACTCTCTGCGATTAATGACTTTTTAAAACAGAAAATAAACTATTTCAAATTCCACCAGCTGTTTGAGTTCAAACTCACTTCTACGAGTTAGACGAGTCAATAATGAGCTTTTTGTTTCTTTATTGGTGATTTTCCGTCGTTTGAGACCGAAATAAACAAGATATATATGCCATTGCCTCAGAAGTCTACAGTCTGATCACCTGATTGTCCGAAAGTAAGATGATCCGTGCTTCGGAAGGCACGTTAAGCCGTTGATCCCAGTTACTACTTGCTGATGTAAGTAAGTAGTCGCTACATGAGCCATTTCAGGGGCCTTTGGCGGCTCAATAGTAACCCTGACACCAGGGTTGATGAGGTTAGTAGTACTCCACCTCACAACCCACACTATAGAAGAAGAAGAGCCTTAGAAGTATTAACACTTTTTTAAAATCTAAATCCGTGCAAGAACATTTGCTTTGGACTAATGAAATTATTTACTTCTTTATGTATTAATTTTGAATCTTTGATTTGCATATAATATGTAATATTCTCATCGAAATGTTTAACAGTACACTTACCGCGAGGAACATCACTATTATACTGTAATTTAGAATAATAATAGTTTAAAATGTACATAGATAATGGTGCTAATTCCTGTAAATACCATCTAATTTTATTTTAAGTTATATCTGTCATTTTCTTATCCGCCGAAAAGGAAAGGGACGGGTAATTGACAAGCATAAAATTTATGGAACACACGTCAATTTTAAGCACAAATCTAAACCAACCGTCTAAAAATTTTACATCAGTCAATAACCCGACACATTCATTTACTCATTCTTCCTAAAATTAAGAGCTGTGAATCATCCGTCCCTTTCCTTTTCGACGGATATGAAAATGACGGATATAACTTAAAATAAAATTAGGCGGTGTTTGCAGGAATCGGGGCCAATGCCCTCGATTTCTACAGACCCCTACGCCGGAAAGGAAAGGGATGGATGATTGACAATTGTTAACTTTAAACCGAATGAATGACCCGAGCGAATAAAATAGGCATCTCGCTGATATGCAACCCCTTTGACGTGTGCTGTCAACTTAATTCTGTCGGGTTATTGGCCAATATAAAATTTTGGGAGGGCTTTTTTATGCCTAAAATTGACGTATGTTCCATAATGTTTATGTCTGTAAATTAACCGTCCCTTTCCTTTTTGGCGGATAAGAAAATGGCAGGTATAACTTAAAATAAAATTAGATGGTGTTTACAGGAATTAGCACCAATAAGTTTATCTCAATAATAGGATTAATCGTATCGATATTTTCTTTTGTTAAAACCTACACCTAATCACTAAGAATGAAGATAAAGATACAATAACAACCTAGAATCTAGAATCTTGAACTTGGTAGAATCGTGTAACATTAAAAAGTATTTATATTATAAATCATAAATAACAATTTGAACCATCTGTTTCCGTTACGCTGATAGGCGAGGTGTGAATGAATGTGTCATGACGCCCTTTAAATATACACCTTCTATTTATACAATCCTTTATATTTTTGGTTCGTATATGTTTTTTATACATCGGTCGGCATTTACGTGGACTTTCACGTGATTCTTGTTTGAATGGTCTGACGTTTACAAATAGTTTCCGCGCGCTCGTTGTATAACTATTTCCGTGGGCGATGTCCAAAAAATGCTACTTCAAAAACATTTGTTTTGATGCATTGCTCAGTACATCTATTTTTTAAACATCATGATTGTTTATTTTGACTTGCGCTAATGAGCTCGTTTGGAAAGTCATAAATGTTAATGGGCATCGTTAAAAACCAGCGCATTAGTTTTGTAACACATACCTACTCCCGGTTTTAATATAATTATTATATCTATCTTTTTATATTTACCACCACCACACCATTGAATTCGATGTTCGACTTTTTATTTGAATTCATGTTTGGAATCGTATCATTTGGTTTCCAGGATTTGTGCCCAGTTAATAGCAATAGGCTCGCCTCCTATTATGTGAGACTTAAATATAGCTGGCTAGGAGTGGGGTGTATATACTATACATCTCTACCTACCCCTTCGAGGATGCAGGCTTTTCAAATTTATTGCGATCATAGCGTATTGATCTGTATCTTTTCAATCTTGTTTTAGCTTCATCAGCACACTTGTAACGCACGTGCTGACGTACCATCTGGGGTGGGTGACGACCGTTAGTCCGTATGACACTCTCGACCCTCTAAAGCAGACCCCGCCGGCAGAAGCGCGGAGGCCTTACAACGCTTTATGGGCCCAACTCAGCGATCTATGTGGCTCTATAGGATTCCCCCCACGCACCGCTCGCACCGTCATCAGCGGCACAACCAACTCTCAGTTCATCAACAGACTCCTAGGCGTCCTAACCTACTTCGTCCGCTCCGGAGACGTCAAAAGAAGCGAGTTTAAATACGAAGACTGTCCGGTCAAAGAAACCAAAGTAATCAACGTGGATCCGCCTGAAATAGTAGCTTTAAAGAGGACTGACATCGTAAACAATGATATCAGCGCGAACAGTCTGATCGTACCGTCATTAAATACTCAGAGTAGTGATAATAGTGTGAGCACGCTGGTAGCGAGCGACGTGAGCATGAAGCGGTCGGTGACGCTGGGCGACCTGGGCGACATGCGGCCCGAAGTGGTCGGTGACGCGCTGGGTGGGAGCCCGCGTCCAGCCCGCGCCCTCAGCGGCCTCAAACGCAACCCTACCTGTCTAGCCCCTCTAAAATTTCCCTCCGACTCCAGCCTTAGCTCGACCGAGTCGGAACCGGAACAAAAAGTCCTCTTCGTCCTTGGCGATGACGAAAAACTCGTCGGTCTCAAAAACAAATCTATAGATGGCAAGAGCGTGAAGAAATCGTCCAAACTCCCCGACGAGCCGGCCGAGGTTCCAGCTGCTCGGAAGGAGGATGACCCGAAGACTGAAGTCTGTTCCGAACGGAGCTGCGACAGATCCTCGAAGAGTTCCGAGAGTCCCTCCAAGTGCTGCGGACAGACGCTTCAACATTCCAAACCGATAAAACATTCCGGATTTAAGTTCGAGTTCGATAAGTACCCTCAGATAGTCACTAATTATATGAAGAGCAAAAACTTAGAGATTCTAGATAGACATTATATCGGTAAACCGGGTAATCTGAAGCTGGCGAACTTCCAGTTTGACCCAACGGTGGTGCCGCCGATCCAGGAGGAACGGTGCGAGACCTGCTACAAGTGCCAGCAGATGGAGTCGATGTTGCAGACGCCGACGAACGCTTCCGAGATGGAATATATGAACGACATGCCGCGTCACTCCGAGCCTCAGTACGCTCAGGAAACTATCGTCACCGAGACGGACAATAACCATCGGGAGGTGACTCCAAAGACGTTCGTGAGAAAGCGGAAAGAGAACACAATCGTTGTGAATGTGAGGAGGCAGTTGGAATCGCCGCCGCGAGTGTCTGTGGAGGCTCCGAAGGCAGAGGAAGATATCGGAAAAGAGAAAGAGAAGGACAGAGAGAGGGAGAAGGAGCAGGATACGGCGGTGCGTGTGAGACAGGTGTTGGAGTTCCCAATGCCGCGCGTTTCGTCGACGACGCCGCTCAGTTCCGGTTTCGACGCCACCCTGCTTGGCGGTGTCACTGACCACTATGTACCTGATCTCATTTTACAAGGTTAGTTGTCTCTTTATTAACCTTTTTGAGTTTTTTGTTAGTTGATAAAGTGTTTGACTAGCTGAACAAAATGCGCCCCTGATGAAACGCCTGAAATTGTTAATATGATGTTTAGTTTGTACGGTGACGAAACTATCGCTTTTAATTAATTAATTACATAACTTAACGCAATGCCTTTGAAGGAATTCAAAGATTTTCTTGGATGGTTCATTTGAGGTTGCCGTTAGAAATAAATAAATAATTTGTCTTTCAGGAATAAACGTGCAACCCAAAGTGTGGGAAGCGGAGTTGTGTCGGGATCTAGAACTGACGTCTTACCTCAACAAGAATGTGGACCCGCCGATGCAAGCGGTCGCTATAGTTGGGGATACTAATACTTGGTGAGTATTATTCGCAGGTAATCTGTAGCAGTGGTTCGCTATTAGTATATACGCGTAACCGAACCGCTGAACCCCGGTTTTGTGGAAGATTCTTGGGAGTTAGACTATTTGGGAACAATCGATTTATATTAAATTACACATGTATCGAATTGTGATTCAACTTTAATTGCCACTTAAACCTCTTACGGTAGAGATTTCCAGTCACAATAGTTAACAATTTTGATTTATAAAATACAATAGTGACTATAAGTGTTGCGTTCTCAATGTGTGTTTTTTGTTTCACGTGGCTTACTGTAGCTTTGCCTCAAATGGCATTATCTAGTTGTCCGGATGCATGTGTACTATCGTAGCTATAATACAAGTCGTGTTCCCCCGCAGGGAGGTACGCGTGGTGGGGCGCGAGTGCGGCGCAGGCGGCATGGCGCCGCTGGTGGGCGCCGTGCTGGACGCGCTGCCCGCCATGCGCCGCGCCAGGGTGCCAGCACACCAGGTCACTACATACATTACACATTTCATTACACATTACATTTCACATTACGTTACACATTACATTACACATTACATTACACATTATATTATATTTTGGAAAAATCTCTACATATACAGGGTGTTAGTGACATCGTAACGAAAACTTTGAGGGATGATTCAGACCATGATTCTGAGTTGATATCAAGTAGAATTTTCCGTCGCAAAAGTATAGAATTGAAAATAATTAAAAAATTCAGTAGTTTAGAGGCCAAGCCGGGATTCGAATTCGTGACTCTACGATGTAAGTCACGTGTACTCCCAACAGGGCTGTCACGGATTGCATGTAAAGATAAAAAGAAATACTTTATGCCAAGGGTCTGTCTTACGTGGGCATAGTTTCATATTCAATAGCATACATAAACATAACATAAATAGGCTATATACATCTCTCAGCTGGGAACAGGCCTCCACTCAATCCACCGGAGCATACTCCTTCACACTGCTTCACTGATGAAGGCATTCTTTTTTTTTACGTGACTTATTGTAGATTTGCCGCAGGTGGCATTAACTACTTGGCCGGACAAATGGGGAGCGCTGAAGGCTCTCACCCGGTACAACGTTTAAGACAACAGGCCCGAGGGTGCCCAAAAAATATTTGAAAGAATTAATCGATCCTAGTGGGTCGATAGCGATAAGCGCTGATTGAGGGAAGTCGTCGACCACGCCGGCGGGGTCGGTATCGGGGTCCTATGAAGGCATTCAATAGCAGAGGAAAATAAGAAATTATATTTTTGTTCCAGTGCCTATCCTTCCTCGAGGGAAAGCTACGGGAGTTCTGCGTGCTCTCAAAGACGCTAGCTGACATGTTGATGTCAACCGACTTCTGTGATATAGACACGCTCACGAAGTCCCTCAACATAGACGTGAATGATGTACCGTTGCTGTTAGCTGTCGCCACAACACACACTCCGCAGGTCGCCACCAGATACGGTATCAGCTATAGGTAGTCACAGGTAGGAGTATCGAGAAGTTCGAAGTTTGGTTATAATGTTATGAGATATTTAGGAGGCTTTCATATTGAAAGTACAATGCTCAAAAGTTAATGCACGCAATAAAATAAATGAGGTAATTAGGTACTTTCCAAGGTCAAAGATAAATTATGAAATTCCGATATTGAGCGATGCTCACAACAGAAAAGACAAATAATGTATTTGAAGTCTTGATAGACAGAAACCACGGAATAGAAGACAGAGGTTGGAAGGGCCAAGTGAGCGTGAAATGTGCGCCATACAAGTATGAGCAAATAGTTCATACTTCCACTTTGCACTCCACTCATCCGCTAACTTTAAGACTCACGGAGCTACGCGATAGTATATTAAGAGTTCGTTTTGTGCATTATAACCCGCAGGCCAGAAACTCTTACGAAAAGTTAATGATAAAATAGCAGCATATCACATAAAATATACATTGCCGGTAAAGTGGCTATGGAATTTGCAGCAGCAGCAGAAGCAGTAGAGCTGTCGTAGTTATGTGGTGGTAGGAGTACCTAGTAGTAAAAGAGAGCGCGGTTGAACCGGCGACAGGGCTTCTCATACAAATGCGTGTTAAGCTCATGCCATGCAGAAGAAACTGCCCCCCCCATGTAATTCTGGAATGCACGGGAGTGTCAGCACAACGGGTAAAAATCCTCAAAGGAATGGGGTCGCTCCGCGAAGCCTGTGAAAACCCCAGGAGGCTTCTGAACTTCTGGAAGGAGTTAGGTTGGCTTGCGTAGTCAACAACAACATAATGGGCCATATTAGAGTCTAAATGCGGAAAACAGAGTCCACTAACTAACTAGGGTCATACCATCTTTTTTCTTCTGTTCCGTGATAGAAACAGACAGTGCGCAGTGGGGTGCCCCGCGAGAGCGTAGGAATCGACGTCGAAGTATGGTATGAGTCATACTCGTGGTTCTAATTTAATCCGGCGCACAATTATTTTTATTTTTTTAATAATTTTCTAAGTTGTTTTTTCTGTATGTAACCACCAGATTTCGAACTTCACTACACTGTTATACTCAAGTTCATGTACCCAGTGTACAGTCATGAGCAATATAATGTACCCACTTTAGGACTCTGTCGCACTAACTAACATATTTGACATTTAGTGAGACTTACAGTTCAATTTGTCAAAAAAGTTAATGTGACATGGTACCAAAGTGTATACATATTAATGCTCGTGACCGTAAAGGGAACAAAAGTATCATTAGCAACACGCTAGAAATTAGACATCATTAATTTATTATTATGGTTTATTTAATGTAATATAATATATTATATAATGTTATAAAAATGCTGCCTACAGTACGAGTTTCATGTTGTTTTAAAACTACAGATACGCGTAAAACTTATTTTAAATGAAATGTATAGTTATATATAAATATAAAATATATCGTATAGGGCAATCAATTTGTGTAAAGTTATTCTGAAACTATACCTTAAGTCGTTTAGACTATATGTCAAGTTAGGTATCGGCTTGTCTCACATTGTATAAAGTCTTTAAAGCTATGCTTAGTATTTATCTTACTCCGCCCGGCACAGTCGTGAGCAATATAATGTACCCACTTTAGGACTCTGTCGCACTAACATATTTGACATTTAGTGAGACTTACAGTTCAATTTGTCAAAAAAGTTAATGTAACATGGTACCAAAGTACATATTAAAAGTACATGGTACATATTAATGCTCGTGACCGTACACACTTTAATGCCTATTTTTACTTAGAATACTGAAATAATGAAAATAATTCAGGGCAGGCATACACATTGTTACTTTTTAAAAGTACACTCGTAAATGTACCTTATTTATTAGCGTGTAAAATATACGTTAAGTGCATAATAGTGAACTTGTCATATTTATTGTCATACATTATCGTGTATATTAAGTTAATATTAATATTTATGTACTCGTACCTATAGTATCGCACAGTGTTCAATTATTTACAATTTATCACTATTATAAAAATATCACATTTTGTCAACTTATATAGTTTTAATTTACGCATTAAAAGATCGGGATAGATAATATAGATAAGCAATGCATTATATTTTTGGTCCGGTCGCTTATTGCGTTATATTCAATTTATTTTGTTATTAAATATAATATTGGAGCTAGGGGTCACTGCAGCGTGCCAGCAAAATATGGATTTTTTTTATATTATCTCTGTAAAATACCAGGATTTTGAGACCTCACAAAGAGAAAAACAAAACATAACAAAAACCAAACACGCAACAAAAAATAATTATGAGACCTTTAATTCATTTTAATCAATTAACGCTTTATAAAAGTTATTATTGTCATAGTCTGTTCATAAATCGGTGGTTAATTTTTGCAGGCAAAATATAAATTTTATTTCATTATAATAAGAGGACTGTTGAGATTATATATGCATTAAGCATGATAAAAATATTTTATTTTACTCTGTTCTTTGCCCTTTAAATTTAAATGTGCTACTTATTAACAATTCTGAAATACACAGGGAGTTAGTGCCACCGTGCCGAATACTGAGGGGAATAATTCAGCTCATGATTCTGATTGATCATTTCAAGTGGAATTTTCCGTCGCAAAAAATTTATATTCAGTTCCATACGGTGTCAGTAACGCCCTCTAAATCACTGGCTGGGTCAGTAATATGTAGCATTTTGCAATATTACACATAACATTATGTGCAATAATTGCGCATATAGTGAAGTGTGGGTATATATATCTGCACATTTTTATTGTGATATATAAAGAGCGCTTGGATTGTGGTTAGGAGTTGGTCTATAAGGCCGATGTGATAGTCTAATATGGAAACATAGTGGCATAAAGAAAAGTTGTTTTTTATATAAATACTTTATTTATCAATCACTGAATAAAAAGATTATTTCTGAAAATTTAAACTGAAATTTCTTAACGGTTTACGCTAGTAATAGCATTCTGTGGTAATGGGGAAAACGTGTTATTTATTTATTTTTTAGTTATTTATGGTTCCTGGTAAATATTTTTCTAAGTTCTGTTTGTATTTTAAACGGGTATTGGGAAGCTAGCAGATCGAAAGTCACCACAAAAGCGTTTGTAATTATTTCACTCAGTGATATACAGCTTTATACAAGAGGCATTCTAACTGACTTTGCTATGTCTGTACCCGCCTTAAGTTTGCCAGTTCTTAAACACTTTATTCGTCATAAAATACAAGTTTTTAGTGACACGGTAACGAAAACTTTCGGGGAAGAATCAGGTCGTGATTCTGAGTTGATGAAATGGAATTTCCTGTCGGAAAAATCATGATAATTCTAGTATTTCTTTTTTAAAATATTTTCAGTCCGATATTGTGCTGGAAGTTGCATAGAACCCAAATTTAAAACAAAAATGACAATTTATTAATAGCCATCAATGTAAATCGAATCCGTTCGCGTTGTTCTCTTTAATAATCAACATAAACATAAACGGCCTATATACGTCCCACTGCTGGGCACAGGCCTCCCCTCAATCAACCGGAGGGGGGACGGAGCATACTCCACCACGCTGCTCCAATGCGGGTTGGTGGAGGTGTTTTTACGGCTAATAGCCGGGACCAACGGCTTAACGTGCCCTCCGAAGCACGGAATCATCTTACTTTTTCGGACAATCAGGTGATTCAAGCCTGAAAAGTCCTTACCAAACAAAGGACAGTCTCACAAAGTGATTTCGACAATGTCCCCATCGGGAATCGAACCCGGACCTCCAGATCGTGAGCCTAACGCTAGACCACGGAGGCTGTTTTGCTTTAATAATCAAAATCTTAATTAAATATTTCCGACATGAAAAGCACCATCCATCATTTTATTGTGATATACAAAGGAAAATGAAAATGAATGGTTTGTTTTGTGGGCAATAAAGAATTATCAATAGTACAATCTTTTTCTTTCAATTTATTTTCACTAAATCCTAAATCTAAGTACATGTTTCAACCAACTCGACGTTTAATTTTGTTTCCGTTACGGTGTCTCTAATACCCTGTATATTTAGCAGACATATAATATCCCGCAGTACCTCCGTCATGTCACGTTTTATATTATTCTAATACAAGTACCTTAATATAAACCAATATAGCTAACAAATTGTATAAAAAGGTGATATGGATAGTTATTTTTCAGTTGTGATGTCGTTTTGTATGTAAAGTTATATTTTTTTATACATACATTAATTGAATAATAAATAAAGGACATTGGCGAGAAAATATTTTAAAAAAAAGTTAGCGTCTAGAAATGCGACATTTACTTATCTTCGTGAAATAATTTTGGCCAATTTTTCAATATATCGTAATAAATAGTAAAACCCGGGTATGAAACTTATATTTAATTAGAACCACGGTTGATTAAAATATTTTCACTTTATCTATTCACAAAATGTTTCCTTACATCCTTTTTGAGTTACCATTTATAAAATTAAAACTACTGATTTATTAGAGTAAAACTACTCTTCACCTCTAGTGTTTTAGGCATTTGAAGAACAGATAAAAAAATATGAACTTAAAAATTGTAATATAAAAATTATATTCAATTATTATGAATAGAAATCAACATTTATGGTTTTATTATTATAAAATCTCTCATAAATACGTATTTTTCGATGTTTTCTTATGTCGTGCACACGGCAATTGATTTGGCAACATTATTTCGACAATGACAGCCAGTGACAATGACAGTGCTTTTAATCCAACATTAGATTTTTAAAATATAACAGAAATGGATGAGAGAGTATTTGAATACTGAATGGGACTTACAAAAGAAAAATTCAATATCTTATTGCAAGAGATACCCCGAATCATGAGAATAAGAAGAGGCAGCTTAGGTCTTGCAGCCCTGCTATTAAAAAGGAGGAGTGGTGACTCAGACGACAGAATAGCCAGTTTGGTTCATGTTCCACGGCGCTCATTGGAGAACTTAATGGACAGCGTAAGGGAGATTCTTGTCCAAGATTTTGTGGCAAGGAACTTGGGCATCGAACAATTGAGCAGGGAAGAGCTCTTGCAAGGCGATGCAACATTAATAAGAGGCAAAATCAAATCACGCCACGTTTCTAGACGTCAATATTATATATATGTAATAATTGAGAATAATATACCTGGACGAACAGGTATTTTGGCATACTGTTGCAGTTGCCTAGTGGGCCGGGCGCACAGTCGGATGTTGCGCACATGTTATGACTGTAGTGTGGTATTTGGGATGGGCGAGACGTAAAAGGAGTATTACGGCGCCAGCAGGTTTCTTAGATGGTGTTATCATAAGAGTTGATGAAGATTATTTATAATAATAAAGTATAAGTAGTTGAAAATAAAGTGATTTTATTTCATAACCTGAGGTACAAAAGAGTCCTTCATTGCACCTACGTTACTTGTTTATAAAATTATATATTTAGGTTTAAGTTGGTTACCCAACTAGTATTCATCATCACGATTTCAGTAAGGGAGAAGTCCACAACATATGCCTCCCATAATTGTAGGGTTTTCTTTTTGTCACTATGTTAAGCAGATGAATTGGTAATTGGTAGGTAGTAGGTGATGTAGGCAGTCGCTTAGAATAATTATGAGATTAAACGAACTTACCTGTAAGTGAAGTTCTATCTCAATTATACGAAGCTCCTTGTTCGAGAGGTTTTAAACAGTGTAGTCTACGTCTTATGCTCCAGCATCGTCACAATTTTCAAAGCTCATATCCAAAGCTAAAAAAAAAAGTTAGTTTCCCGCTTCCTGAACGCAGCTGTCAACTAATGTCATTATGTTTAAAGCATGTTTCATGGACAACTCCATCACCTGTGGAAGCTTTAGGGCGGGATATTAAAATTGAAGGGAGGGAGTCCTCTCGAACAAGGAGCTTCGTATAATTGAGATAGAACTTCACTTACAGGTAAGTTCGTTTAATCTCATAATTATACTCGCTCCTTGTTCGAGAGGTTTTAAACAGTGTAGATGTTCAAAGTTTAGTTGGGAATGAAACATTTAAATTGAAACGAGTACCAATAATATGATTATTCATTAATGAATAAAGTACATTGTTATCACGAAAGCTAATTAAGCTGCCCATGACTTTAATCCCAATAAAGGCAGTGAGAGGCACAGCCGTCGCCTGATAAACTCAGCGCGGCGTTCCACCAAACGTTTTGATATTATCATGTAAAAAACAATAAGAATAATAACTGTTCGCTAAACAAGTTTCACCAGTTCTCAAGAATGGAATCGATATTATGTATGTTATATAATATATGGTTATACTATACTGTACTAGAATAGATACATAGTTCTAAATAATTAAGTTGAAGTTGAGCAAGTACATTAAATACCTATTTCACATTACTATCAATTTCACAACAAAAGAACTACACAAGAACAAATTTCTGAATGAGCTCAACATCAAGATTGGCTATAAGAGCCTCACAGGGACCTCACTATAGAGCACATTTCCGAAGCTCTTGAACAACAACGATAGTTATAGTCGAAAGGACTGTGAGACTTCATCATATAGTATAACACTAATTTTTCATTGGCATACCAAGGGCTACAATAATTATCAAAGTTACACATTATTTGTTTACATACATAAAAGAAGAAGAAATACATAAAGAAGAACGGGTAATGACGAGGGCACCCAGACACAAGATTGATTGTAACATCCTGTGCTAAGTTGGCAATTGTTGTCGACATTGAGTAGTTAAATGAATCCTAAGACAACATGTCAAATTGATTAGATAAAATACAAATATAAGTGCAAGTAAGAATTTCGATACATTTATTCAAATGACCTTTTTCATTAAAATATTCAGAACCACTGAACTAAACTTTCCTCTTTATTATAAGATATTGTTAAATGAGGCTGAAAGTATAAAGAGGGGAAGTGCATTTACATTATGTACTTGTGTGATAATTATCTTCGTAATAATTAAGATTTTGTTTTTATTAAAATAGATTACCTGAGCCCAAGTTATTGTGTATTACCTAATATCGACCATATGGGCTTGGTAATAATATTTAGTATATTTTCTTATGTGGTAATAATAAATATAACTTGTTGTGGATTTTTTTCCTATTCCTCTATGCAACCTTTCACCCACCAATCAGATGATAGAACAACGTACACACAACACATTAACACACGTAACATTGTTTACGCAGCTATCTCTTTAGTGTAATAATTATTGAATTTGTTTTTAGGACAGTAATAGTGACGTCCTATTATTTACTGGAAAAAATAAATAAATGAATAAAACATATTTTACCCTTAGGTGTGCAGTTACATATAAGGATAACATTAATTTATTAATTATCGGTCGTGTAGGTATATTATCATCGTTCGTAAAAATCATCCTTTCCTTTAACCTAACTTAACATGATCCTGTTGTTTGCACAGGGATTCACTTCTCGTACCCATCCTGAAGATTTAATATGTCAGGTTATTTAGTGAAGGGACCTGCCTGATTTACGTTACAACACTAACCGAAAAATAAGATAAACATATATTTATCATGAAAATATTATTGTTACTTCTCCACTGCAGTTTGGTTCCGATTGATTAAGTGGAGGGACATTATTGTTGTAATTTTTATATTAATTGTAAACTGTGTTTTGGGCTGATCAGCAACAACATAATAAATCTACAACAACATAATTTAGAGAAAACGCTAATGGTGATGTAAGTTATATGTTACTAATGAACTATTTTTCCTTCCTTTTCACCTATGAGTTAATAATAAAAAGGGCAACTATTCTATCTAACCGAACTAGGTATCAATATTTTACAATTTCGAATGTAATACTTGAAGGAAATTTTCATTGAAGTTATAATATTATCAGGTAGGTACCCCAATTTATACTGAGATTAGTATTGTTATTCCTGATTAACAAAGACAGGATTTGAATCCCATGTCTTAATGATAATGCTAAAACTTTTAGTGATAGACATTCGGAATTAATTTTACCAGAATTTTGAAAAATATATTTGCTTGTGCAAATTTTCCCATTATAACTTTATAGGGAATTCTTCCTCCTCATGAGGTACTATTCTTAAACGGCCTTGCTGCCTGGGCCACTGTTGATACTAATGGCTGTGAGACTGCTAATACATCTGGTTGTAGCTCTGCTACTACTGCTGGCTGTAGGGCTGCTGGTACTGCTGGTTATAGCACTGCTGATCATGACTGGTTGCATCACTGCTTTTATTGCTGGCTGTGGGGCGGCCTGCTGATACTGTTCCTTGTGGGCTTTCTGTTCATGCTGTTGGCTGTGGGGCTGCCTGCTGATACTGTTGTCTCTGTTCCACAGATCCTGTTGCTATCTCGTTTACTCACTCTTCGGGCAATGTTATTCATTATTATTTATGTGCTATTTGAATTTTATGATGTTGGTTGAAAGAATTTAATAGCAGTATTCTCTAACCATGTCTTGTGTACAGTTATCTCTTTTGTAAGTAATCTCTGACATTACATACTTTGATTTCTAGCACAGTTGAGGTTGATTAATAGAACAGAGGCTTTTAGGTTTTGAATTGTCGGTTATTTCTTCAGAATTTGTACTCTCATTATTTTATAATAATCAATTTGACATAATAGTCTATTGTTTCTCAGCATTAGTCTAATCTTGAGTTTCAACATGGGTAGGTAAGCCCCGACAATTCAATGGTTTATCTTCGATTCCTCAAGTGACAAACCAAACATGGAAATAAAAGTATAAAAAATAGTTGGTCTATGTTCTAGCTATCTACTAGCGTTTAGCAAAAGGCGATACTTGTAGTGGTAGCTTTATGTTATTTGAGTTGATACCATCAAGTCCATTGTCTATCCTCTAAGTGATAGCTCTAGGTATGGAAATGAGAAATAGGTATATAGCGCTTGCTAATGCCGACCATAATCGTGGTAGCTCTTATATTAATAGGGTTCATACCATAAAGTCCATTGTCTATCCTCTAAGTGATAGCTCTAAGTATGGAAATGAGAAATAGGTATATAGCGCTTGCCAATGCCGACCATAATCGTGGTAGCTCTTATGTTAATATGGTTCATACCATCAAGTCCATTGTCTATCCTCTAAGTGATAGCTCTAAGTATGGAAATGAGAAATAGGTATGTTAGCGCTTGTCAATGGCGACTTTCTTAGTGGTAGCTCTTACATTCATTGTGTTGATACCTTCAAGTCCATTGTCTATCCTCTAAGTGATAGCTCTAGGCATGGAAATGATAAATAGGTATATTAGCGCTTGGCAATGGCGACCTTCCTGGTGGTAGATCTTTTGTTAATTAGGTTGATACCATCAAGTCCATTGTCTATCCTCTAAGTGATAGCTCTAAGTATGGAAATGAGAAATAGGTATGTTAGCGCTTGTCAGTGGCGACCTTCCTAGTGGTAGCTCTTATGTTCATTGCATTGATACCTTCAAGTCTATTGTCTATCCTCTAAGTGATAGCTCTAGGTATGGAAATGAGAAATAGATATGTTAGCGCTTGTCAATGGCGACTTTCTTAGTGGTAGCTCTTACATTCATTGCATTGATACCTTCAAGTCTATTGTCTATCCTCTAAGTGATAGCTCTAGGTATGGAAATGACAAATAGGTATATTATCGCTTATCAATGGCGACCTTCCTAATGGTAGCTCTTATGTGCATTGTGCCTTTAAGTCCATTGTCTATCCTCTAAGTGATAGCTCTAGGTATGGAAATGTAAAATAGGTATATTAGCGCTTAGCAATGGTCTTAGTGGTTGATTTTTATGTTAATAGGGTTGATACATCAAGTCCATTGTCTATCCTCTATTGTGATAGCTCTAAAGGGAAACAAATAGTCTGTCTATTCTCTAGTCAGACAGTTCACTACTAGTGCTTAACTAGGTGACTCTCCAAGTGGTGTTCTCTTGTTGGTTAGGTTGGTACCAATAATCATCACCCATACGTTGGAAGCTTGAATTATAATAAGATTAGAGTAATTTGGAAGAAATTGCTTACTATAATAAGGCTATCTTTTGCCTGTACTCTCTTAACACTCATTCTGTTTTTATTGTTAGGGTATATTATCATCATCTTATATTGTAAGTATCATTCGGAGAAGATAACATTATTAACACCACTTAACAGAGACTGTGAGAAGGGATTATGTACTGTTATAATATATATAATATCATTTTTAAGTATGGTTATCTTGTAGTAAACCAATTATAATCCTCTAAATGTTTTAAGTGTTATCTTGAATAAGTTATGTATCTTGTCTACCAATGGTGTAGATGACCTCTGTGATATTGAGTACTACTGTGTCATAGGTACTTCTTGATGAACAGGGTAAACATGAAGTGCTTCTGTCATCTAATTATCTGAACTTGTCAAATTATTTCCGAGTTAATTATTTACTTTTCTATGCCATTCTGCGGTTATATTTCACTGGTTCTCTTTGTTTTATAATAAAACTGCTCATTTCATTCGCTGATAGTAAGTTATCAACCGCAACATAAGCCAAGAACACAATTACAAAAAGAAACAATTTTTTTTTTTTTTTTTTTGACAGATGAAAATAAAAACGCGGCAATCAGGGACTGAAGACAAGGCTTAGGCCTATTTTGATCGTGATTTTCGAATATTAAATTACTAAAGTCAAGACTGTATAGTCCTGAGATCTTTGCCTGCCTTATATAAGGCGAATTTAAACAACATCAACATCGGAATAAAGTATAACTTTTAAATCACTGTTATAACACGAACACGATACAATTTTAATATTATTATTATTTCTGTTAATAAAACTAGTTACTTTTATTAGTAATAAGTACCAACTTAAGTTACTTCTTCGAATGTTAGGATTATAAAATTATAACCTCAAAAAAAAGTAATTTGTTTTCGACAATAAAAGGAATTAAATTGAATTGACATTAGTTGACAGCTGCGTTCAGGAAGCGGGAAACTAAGTTTTTTTTTTAGCTTTGGATATGAGCTTTGAAAATTGTGACGATGCTGGAGCATAAGACGTAGACTACACTGTTTAAAACCTCTCGAACAAGGAGCGAGTATAATATGCAGTAGATGCTGTCAAGCATGTCCCGTTAACCACCATCGGAAAAGATGCTGTGCCCTATTTGAAGCAGAGTTTACACGGTACCTACAGTTGCTTACCTACTAAGTAGGGAGTTAGCTACCAATCACTTTTCTTACCCACCCAAGCCCCACATACCTATCTTCTTTCTCTTTCACATACCTAAGTAGGTATTATTACTGAAGATAAAGATGATGGCGTGTTAACATAACCTCAAAACAAAACTAATAATAATTTCTGTCCTAGGGTTTCCCGTGCGTTTATTTTAAGACTAATATGTTTAAGAACACATATAGACTCATTTTAGATATTTTTGATGAATAGACGCTGTTATTTGGACTTAAATAAAAACTTGTATGGGCGCTCGCCATTGTTCTTTTTCATATTGAACGATTTGTTTTATTGATGATGTGATGTTTAGGTTTCCTTAGATTATTTGTTTGATTTTTACTATTTTTGCGAACTCAAAAGTTTCAACAACATCTACATTAAATAAATATTGTAGAAATATACAAATTTCGAATTACATGCTTCCAATTAAACGTGATAAGTGTGTAACATCGCGTGAACAAATTTATTTAAAGATTCAAAAAAACTATTTTTAGTTAGATTTTTAAGTATACGGTTAGAACTTTGTTCGGCGTCTAAACCTGTTCATTAAAATTCATTTTGGAAGGAAAATATGGCGGTGTAAAAATTTGTAACAAGTAAAAGATTTTTGTAAGAATTAGATTTTTTTGCAAGTGCAAAAAAAATGGAAGTACCTATGGTATGGTTGTCTAAGGGGGAGTCAGACAAATCAGAAATAACAAAAAAAAGAATTTGTTTCGAGTTTGTTGGTTAAAAATGATGAATGCATAAAATGATTTAGTACAAGTTTAGCACAGCTGATTATGTTATTTTCACTATACAAAAATGTACCTTATTAGGTACCTACACCAGTACTAAATACCTACTACGTTAACCCCGTGCCACTTCAAGCTAAACAATGAGCAAAGCTTCTTACAAAGAGTAGTACCTTCTTTCCCTTGTACGTAATTAAACTCTTGTGCATAAATTATTTTACTTTTCCAAGTAATTAGCTAGGGATTTTCTCTTGGTTGAAAGAAAGAGCCATGATTAACGGTTTGCAAAGAACTCGTTATTACAAACAAGCATCTCGTAATGAGAAAAATGTGAGAAATTTGCAGTGTTTCTTATCGTTGAATAAATTGCAGCCCTCGCGACATGACAACCGCGTCGCGCTCGGCGCGTATTTTATCGAGGGCTTTGACCAATAGCCGTACGACGTCTATCAACGTGGATAGCGTTTGCTGCGTCTATTGGTTGAAAACTCGAAACCCTCGATATAATACGCGACTGCGGTTGCGCGAGGCCTGCACCTTCTTATACTCGTATCGTATGGGTTGTGAGGTGGATCACCAACATCATCAACCCTGGTGTCAGGGTATTTATTGAGCCGCCAAAGGCCCTGACATGGCTCATGTAACGACTACTTTCTTATATCGGTAAGTAGTAACCGGGACCAACGGCTTAACGTGCCTTCCAATGCACGGATAATCTTACTTTCGGACAATCAGGTGATCAGCCTGTAATGTCCTAACCAAACTAGGGACCACAAAGTGATTTTTGTGTTATGTCCCCACCGGAAATCGAACCCAGGACCTCCGGGTCGTGACTAAAATAATCTAGACTAGCATAAAATAAAGAATGTTACTTAGAGCGGTAACTCTCCGTCCCGCCCCAATTCGTATCGGGCGTTAACCTCACCCCTTCTGGGTTTTACTTTAGTCTTAATGGGCGTAAGGAGCAAGGGAGATAGCACGCGGGCTGTCTCGCTCACACTGACACGTTAGGCATCACACGGTAAGAATTAGATTTTTGTATAGAGTGTTCAGGGTGTCTATGTCACCATATACAGGGTGTTAGTGACATCGTAACGAACGTAACGTTACAGTCCGTACCGGCACATACGGCAGCCATACAAGCAGGTATGGGTGTTAGTGACACCGTAACGAATACTGATGGGAGGATATCAAGTGGAATTTCCTGTCGGAAAATCCATGAAAATTTCAATGTTTTTTTTTTATATATTCCGTTTCATACTTTTGCGACGGAAAATTTCACTTGATATCAACTAAGAATCAGGGCCTGAATCATCCCTCAAAGTTTTCGTTACGATGTGATTAACACTGTATTTTACTTTAGGAAAACGTAGTAGATAAGTATTTCGGTAAGTCTTTGATTCAATATCGCAGTATAGGTACCTTAAGCCTTTAGCCATTTTAGGTATTAAGTACCTATTTATATATAGTCCTCCTAGACAACGGCGACCTCAGTCTCTTCTCTCGTGCGCTCGAATGTGACTGGCAAAGCCAAACTTTGTTCTGAAAACCCGGTCACATTGGATGCAGAATAGCTGTCCATCCGAGTTAAAGGTGTAGCTATAGGTGGGTTTGGGACGATCCTTGCGTTTTTGGCGTTTTTCATCGAGCTCTTTCAGACGATTTTGTTCAAAGTTGGCCACCCCTGTTTTGACACAGTGACGCCAAACAGGTCTTAAAACAGCAAGGTCCTCCCAGCGTTCAGTGGAAATATCGCAGGCGGTCAGGTTACGTTTCAAGACGTCCTTGTACCGCAGATATTGTCCCCCACGTTTACGCTTTCCACTCGCTAGTTCGGAGTAGAAGACGAACTTTGGCAGTCTACAGTCATTCATACGGCGGACGTGACCGCACCATCTTAATTGACTGTTCATCAGCAGTGCCTCCATGCCAACCATGCCCGAAAGGCGCAACACTTCAGTGTTAGACACGCGATCTTGCCATGTGATCCGTAGGATATTACGGAGACACCGCATGTGGAAGGTGTCCAACTTTCTAATGTCGGTTTTGTACAGGCACCAAGTTTCCGAAGCATACGTCAGTATAGGAAGCACCAGGGCCTTATACACAGAAAGCTTGGTGTGCAGCTTAAGGTCGTGAGATTTCCAGACTCTCTGTGTTAGCTTCCCGAAAGTTGCAGCAGCTTTACCTATTTATACAAGTATACTTACCTAAAAGCTTTTAAATGGCTTTTAAAGGTGAAAATTACTTTTTAAACAGTTCTTGACAATAAATCCTTCTAGATCTACATACCTACTCATTACGCACGACCTACTTACATTGTAGGTGTGTTTATTGCTCATGTTAACTACTGAAATGTTAAGCGTAAATGTGCCGTGACATAACGTTAATATAGCTTCAAGTTCCACAACGTAATTCGTACACCTGTCCGTATCCCAGCTTTAGATTAGGCAGGTACATTAGGTAGGTAAATGTACAGGGCCGTTGTTAGGGGCATTTTCGTAAAAATACCAACCTCAACAACAACAAAATAATATATAAAAAAGTTTATTTAGGTAAAACCTACGACACATATACATTTACAACATTAAACTATGCACACATTAATATTTAGATGGAAAACATAAAGGTACTTATATGGGTGGTGGTGATAGGTGTGTGGTGTTGTAAAATCACGCCTTTGTATCCCCAGGTGTGTGTACATCCTCAGCTTTGTTTAAGTCCCATGTAATTAGGGTACTAAAATACGATGGTATCTAAGTTGATGAACTTAGATAATAATGCTAGTAAAAGTAAGTTTGTTCATAATACGAGTACTTATTATGTAATGAAACAAAAACCTACTAGCACTTAAGTAGATTACAAAAAAATAATAAAGAAAATACATTAGCAAAAATCATTGTTAGATTGATTAAGAATTATTTGGTTTGATTTTCTAAGAGTGCTAACAATTCCGACCTTGCCACGGTTTCTCGTAATAATTGTTGCTAATATGTATATTCTGTCGATAAAATGGCATTTTAAGTAAGTATGTCAGTTGTAAAATTGTACCTCTATACGAGTACACCCCAGACTCAAACACTTCATACAAAACACCTCGTTTTACACAGACAATACACATTGATGTTATCGTAAACGCGCAACCGTGTGTAACGTCTGACGCCGATACCATTGAAGACTAAAGTAAGATCGAGGGGGTGAGGTAAACCTAGCTCAGCCGCTGGTGGGGAACGCCTCTACCATACATAGAATAAGAAATAACACTACGTATAGAACGGCAACTCTTTGCTCCACACTAGCGACTGAGCTAGGTTACCCTCACCCCCTTGGTCTCACTTTAGTCTTCAGTCGTATGGGCTTCAGACGTCACAGACACAGATAGTGCACGATAACGTCAATGTGTAGTGTCTGTGTAAAACGAGGATTTTCGTATGATAAATGTCCGGGGTGTGCCCATATCCTGCCTTCAATTCAACTCTAACTGCGGCCAGAGTATTATTCCTTATTCTATGCTGCGGCCCTGAATTACGCACATTAATGGGATTGCTTCACACGGCTAATATTTTATGAGCACGTTACATTTACCTATACTACTCATACGGTGGTAGGTGGCAATACCAACCAGTGTATGCTAACTCTTTATTTCACCACTAGATACATATTGGTGTGGATTTGAATATTCAGCAGGTACTATTTAGGTAGAAATTTATTTATATCTGTATTTCGTTAAGTTTACGTATTACGTTAGGCTAAGGACAATATTATTATCTTTCATGCGACTTACGAACGATTTCCATACCAAAGTTATAGAAGTCGGTTTAGCAGGCGTGAAAAGTTATCGCAACAGACAGATAAGAGTTACTTTCGCATTTATAATTTTCTAGTGTGGACAAGCAGATAAGCTCATCTCACTTTTAGTCCTACACAAAACTCTAGCTCAATTCTGGTCTGAAATTGAATTTTTAAAGCTAGTCTTAAAACCAGTCGTTATAAAGCCCGCTTTTTACGGGTATTATACTACCCTCGCAGTATCGTACGTACGGAGTATAAAGGATACACTGGATATTACGACCACGAGTAACTTTCGTTCGAGTCTTTACTTATTCTGACCTATGTAGGTGTGTGAGGAAAAAATCTTAGGGTGGTATTAATAAACTAATCTTAGCTTCGAGACTGCTCTCAAGATCGTCAATGTGACAGTTCTCATATAAAATAAGAGACTTGAGCATAATCTTGAGGGCAGTCTCAGCTGAGATTTGTTTATTAATACCACCCTTAGAAGCTCAAATGTAAGCGGAAGCACTGGCGCGTGTTCCTAAATCTTAACAGTTCTCCATACTGTCCAGCTAAAATTCGTGATAAATTGCTATAAAATGTGGAGCTATATGGAGTGTATCCCGTCCGAAGGATGTTACGGAAAAGCAGCCAGTTGGAAAAGGACAGTTTTGATTGAAAAAAAATTTTCTATGTTTCATCTTTCCGAGCTTTAGGGAATTAATTATAACACATTTTGCAGTTAAACGCTGCGCAAAGAGTTGTAGTGTAAAAATGTATGTAAAACAATATGTTTGTTTATTCAAATGGTATACAATGAGGAACTGTCAAAATTTAAGAATAAATTCAAATTCAAATTCAAAAATATCTTTATTCAGTTTGTACAGTCTCTTGCTAGACTTGTATAATCTTTTGATGATAAGATGATAATCTTGATAAACTGATGTGGAGTCAAAATGAGAACAATATTGATAGCGTAAAAAGTGCGTTTTATTGATTACTTTCTTGTTAAAGTTAATTACACTAATACGCGAGTACACACTACCTTGATGAGTCGTGAACTAATTGTACAATTGCGTAAAAGGTAAAATAGCTGACGCGGGACATGTGCGGTTGCAAACCGTACACAGTTGGTAACATAGTTACACTTTGAATCGTCAATTTTTACATAACGAACGTCTCATCCGCCTAAAACTACTGTAGCTTCTCACAACCTGTATAGCCGGGGAAAAGAAGCTGCAAGAAAAACCTCGGCACAGGGCCCTAGACGGTCTTTAAAAAAATAAACATAAACATAAAATATTGGTATACAATTGAGTAATTTAGCTGCCTAATATCAGTTCTCAGACAGTTAATCCCATGCTTCTATTATTCATCTTCTAAATAATCACTAACTTTATAATAACCTTTTTTGTACTCAATAGTAGTGACATCTGGTGGGAGAAATAGGCAGTTTTTATCCTCGTCAAATCAAAGCGATACAAATCTCAAAGGAGTCGGAGAAAGACCGATCTTTGTAATGAACATCCTTCTATGCTTTTTATTATTGTTTTGTAAAAAAAAAATAAGTGATGTTATTGTCTTGTCTTTGTGTGTGGCGTCCTTTTATAATAAACAATTTCTATTCTATTTCTTTTTTTATTCTAGAAAGTTTGCTCATATATAACTAGTCAGAATAAAAACCATAACTTCGTATAAGTTGGCCACAGGAATATAGAATCTGAGAGATAAAAAAAACAAATGAAAACGAGATTCTTTCGAAATGTTCCAACTAAAAACATTTGAAACCGAACTTTCCCAATATGTACTTTACCTAATGTATTAGTTTCAATTTGAAGTTTTACGATTTTCTCAAGTTGGAAAAGTTTCAAAGTAAAGGAGGCTTTTTCAAACTCTGTATCTAATAGGTAAGTAATTTTCTGTTTTTACCGACTTGAAAAAAGGAGGGGGTTCTCAATTCGACCGTATATTTTTTTTTGTATCAGTTTTTTTACAATCTCTTACGTAAAGCCTGCTGGTAACAATGGTAGTGTGGACTACTTACCTAAGTATTTATTTTGGATTACGAGAGCCTAGACATAGGTTTATTGTTGCCGATTCTGAAAAATCTTATTACTTATTAATAGGTCGGCCTTAGCCGGCGAGATAAGTTTATGATTGGTGACCTGGATTGCTCCCTTAGCAATAAGCCCGCTTTTTGTACTTAGTACTGTCGGTTTTTTGTCGTGTATTTCTCAAAGAATAAAACAGGGTAAAAATTGTTACCTGTAGAAAGCCTGTCGAGTCGCTAATAAAAACACTCTGCGTCGAGCGGCCGTTCCGAACGGTCGTTTGTTCAGAGGTCCTGCGCTGCGTCCCGCAGCCCCCCGCGCTGCGCCCCGCAGCCCCCCGCCGCGCGCCCCGCGCCCCGTGCCGCCATTGTCTGCCGGCTACCTGCTGGCGTGACCCTGCCGCCATTCATTGAGTCAACAATAGTTCTTCTCAGAACTTGCTGGCTTATCTAAATTTCAAGGATAAAATAACGACTGTTATTTTACAGTTGCATCGATTTTAACTAAAACCACAGTTTCGTGGTCCTCAGTGGATACCTTGCGGTGTTAACTAAGCTGAGTGGGACGTGGCCCTGGGGCGTCCGCTTGCCTCACTTTGAGGCAGGCATATTACCCGGACGGGGCTAGAACCACCGGCCTTGGGGTCTACCCTAGTCGACCCTAGCTGTCACCCGGGGTAGAGTGACCAATCTCTACCCCTTATTCTTTTCTCTTCGTGTTTCGGGGTGTAAAAACCCTCCGCACTTAGAGCATAGGAACCCTCTTGCACAATAAGATCGGCAAAGGGATACCAGCTTAGGGCACACCATAAGCACACATCCTCTTTGTTAACCCCAACCAAAGAGGCAAAACTCACTCTCACACACCCTCGAGCAATCCCACTCGAGTTGCGAAAGTTAGTGAGCGATCGCCTCAGAGTTTCTTGTGCCGCTTATTCTCTGAGGAACGCTTTTGCGAAGCGGTGGTAATTATTCTATAGCAGATTGGCCGTCCCGTAAAAATGGCCGACAGCGCCGAGCTGAAGGCCATACTCGGTGACATCATTTTGACGCATATCGCAGCGGATAGCGCGAACTACGCTAAGTTATGCAGATTAATACCGCAAGTTGCAGCGGTAAACTTGCCTTCCGCGCCCCGCGTTGGTAGTCCTCGTGCCGACCGCGCGTCGTCACCCTGTCTCCCCGCAACCTCCGGCCCAGCCGCGTCCCTCACGTCGTATCCCGGCCCCGCCCGGCCTACCGCGTCTGCCCGCCCCGCCGCGTCTCTTGCTTCGTCTCAGTCGCGCGCGTCATCCCCTTCCCCTGCTTCCCTCCTCGCCGGTGACGATGAGGAATCGTGCAATGTCCTTATGGACGTTGCCGAGTCCGATTCGTCGTCGGAGTGTGTGGAGTCGTCTTCTTCGGAGGACATATTCACGCTCGTGGAGGGCCGTAAGGGAAAACGAGCCCGCCGTCACCGCGAATCTGAGCCTGCTAAGGTTCAGAAGACATCCTCGGGAACGTCGATTCCCTCTTCCATCACCGAGGCCCCTAAGGCCCTTTCCAGCCCTTCTAAGGCTGTCAATAGTAAAAGTGCCACCAGCGGCACTGAAGTACCAAAAGGTCCTACCCCTCCGCCCTTGTATATGAGGGAAAAAAATAGGTGGAACGAAGTCTCCCTTCGGGCGAAAGAGGAAAACATCGTCATCACCAGCGCCCGCACGACTCAAGATGGGATCAAAATCCAAGTCCCGTCATCTTCTGAGCATAGAAAGCTCACTACAATTCTGAAAGGTAGAGGAATACAATTCCATACCTACGCCCTCCCGGAGGAACGTATCCTCCGTATCATAATAAAGGGAATCCCTAAGGAGTGGGAAACCACTCTTGTTAAGGAGGACCTTGTTAACAACGGTTTTCCGGTACTCGAGGTGCACCGTATGCATCGCGGTCGTGGCCAGGTCCCGTACGACATGGTCACGGTCATATTAGAAAGGACGGATGAGGGCAAGAAGATCTTCAACCTGAAGACTTGTTGCGGTCTATCTGGCCTCAAAGTCGAAACTCCCCATAAGGGAGGCCCCCCAACACAATGTCATAGATGCCAACTTTACGGACATTCTAGTAGGCATTGCCATGCTAAGCCTAGGTGCGTAAAGTGCCTAGGTGATCACGCTACCTCGGATTGCCTTAGAGGCAAAAACGAGGTGGAACCCCCTAGCTGTGTGCTGTGTGGTCAGCAAGGTCATCCTGCGAACTATCGCGGATGCACCAAGGCCCCACGCACCCACCACAAGGTAGCCCACCGAAGGGCAGCCCGCGCTGCAGCTTCCCAACCCGGTCCCACTAAGGCCCATATGGCCCCTTCCTCGCACTCTACTCGCGATTTCCCGGCTCTGCCACTCACGCAGACCAAACTCGCGCCGCAGCGTCCATCCGCATGGATTCGTCCCCCGGCAATCGTCCGACCCACAAATCCTCCCCGCGCCCAACCTAATAGCAACTTAGGTATTCCTGCAGCCACTCTTGCGCCTCATTCGGTTCCTGCGATGGCCCCTCAGGCCTCTGCGTTTCCTGTCAACGAGTTTAGGGAATTTAGTATTCTCTTTAAGTCGGTCCTTAGTCGACTCGACAGTTTAGTAGACTCCCTGTCCCAATTTAAAGCCTAATAATGGATTGTACGAATAAAAGTAGAGTCAAACCGCGTTCCCTTACAATAGGTTTTTTCAATGCTGATGGCATCTTAGGTCAACGTGCAGAGATTCACGAGTTTGTAAAACATCATCAGGTAGATATATTATTAGTGCAGGAATCTTTCCTCAAACCCTCTAATCGCGACCCCAAGATGGCGAATTATAATTTAGTGCGAAACGACAGGATCTTTGCGCCCAAAGGGGGCACTCTCATTTATTATAGAAAGTCACTTCACTGTATACCCATAGACCCGCCTGCCCTCACTGACATTGAGGCTTCGATCTGTCGAGTAGGCATGACAGGACATCAGCCAATCACACTAGTGTCGGCTTATCTATCTCCTAATAACTCTAAGAGGTTACTTAGAAGTGACCTCGAAGCCCTCTTTAATCTCAGTAATTCAGTCATAGTTGCAGGCGATCTTAACGCTAAACATCTTTCTTGGAGTTGCTTAACAACAAACACAAGAGGCAGGGTATTAGAAACTCTAGCCGAGCCCCTCTATTATGATATAATAACACCATTGCAGCCCACTAGATATCCCCCTGACTTGAACCACAGACCAGAAATACTCGACTTGGCGCTCCTAAAGAACATAAACTTACGTTTATGTTCTATAGAAGTACTACACGAGTTACAATCCGACCACCGACCTGTTATATTAAAACTAGGCTCCCGTTTAGACGCCCCTGATAATCCAGCACCCCCTAAGACAGTGCTGGACTGGGAGAAGGTGGCCGACGGCCTCCAGACTTCCAGTTCAGTATACTTAGATAGTATCCCAGTAGAAATAACCTCCTTAGAGGAGGCCTCGACAGCTATTAACTCCCTCACGGATCACGTGAGGTCGGTTTTGAACGAAAGTTCAAAACAGGTTCCGGAGATGGAAGACCATCGCTGGAAACTGCCTACCGACATCCGTGATCTGCTAACGGAGAAAAACGCAGCCACCCGCGCATATGATTCCAATCGCAACGAGGAATGTCGCCGTCATTTGCGTCTCTTGCAGCATACTGTAAGAAAACGTATAAATGACATGCGACAGAATCGGTGGGATAATCTTTTGAGCGGCATTGAGCCCCACCACCAGGCCATCTGGCAGCTGTCTAGGTCTCTTCAAAAGGATACGGTTGTTCCTACTCCCCCTCTCAATAGGCCTAACCAACCCCCCGCTTTCGACGATGACGAAAAAGCCGAATGCCTTGCCGACAGTCTCGAAGCCCAATGCTCGCCCAGCACTCTCCCTATCGATCGTAGGCACCTCTCGACGGTGAACTGTGAAGTTCAGCGTAGGGCTTCTGTACCTCCCACCGATCCTCCTCTTCCACAGGTAACTGAGGAAGAGGTACTAGGTATTATCAAAAGATTTCATACCCGAAAAGCCCCTGGCTCAGACGGTATCACGAATCGTGTCCTTAAAAACTTCGGTGCTCCCCTCATCTGCTTACTAACGGCAATATTCAACGTCGCCTTGAGCAACTGCGTCTTTCCACAGCAGTGGAAAGAAGCAATTGTAATTGGTATACCAAAGCCTGGGAAACCTAAAAACGAACCTTCGAGTTACCGCCCCATAAGTCTCCTCAATTCCATGGGGAAGGTTTATGAGCGGCTCATATTTGTTAGATTACGGGACTACGCCGAATCCAATAGTCTTATTCCACCAGAGCAGTTTGGTTTTAGAACCAAACACTCCTGCGTTCAACAAGTGCACCGTATTGTTGAACATATATCTAGTAGATTAAACTTAAAAAAACCTGTCGCTACGGGAGCGCTCTTCTTCGATGTGGCGAAAGCGTTCGACAAAGTCTGGCACAACGGCTTGATCTACAAGCTTTATTCACTGGGAGTGCCAGACCGTCTCGTGCACATCATACGAGACTTCCTCTCAAATCGAACCTTTCGCTACCGCGTGGAGGGGACGCTCTCGTCACCGCACCCGATACATGCCGGAGTCCCACAAGGCTCCGTCCTCTCCCCTTTACTATTTTCATTATATACTAGTGACATTCCCAAATCCCCTAATACCGAATTAGCTTTATTTGCGGATGATACAGCCATCTATTCTTCGTGCCGTGGTCGAGTTATGATGACCGGAATCCTCCAACGCGCGGCCAATGCCTTGGGCAAGTGGTTTCGCAAATGGAGAATCGAGGTAAACCCGGAGAAAAGTGCAGCGGTGTACTTTTCAAAGGGCTATTATAACACGCCACGGTCACGCCGTCAACTTAAAGTCATCACGATGTTTGGCAAGCCGATCCCTTGGGAGGAGCAAGTCAAATATCTCGGCGTAGTCTTAGATAGACGTCTTACTTTCAAGGCCCATATCAAACGTGTGCGCGATCGCGCCGCGTTTGTAATGGGCCGTCTTCACTGTCTCCTTAACAAGCGAAGTAAATTGTCCCTTAGGAATAAGGTGAAAATCTACACGACTTGCATCCGTCCGATCATGACCTATGCAGGGGTAGTTTTCGCTCACGCGAGTCCCTCTCAAATTCACCGTCTACAGGTAATACAAAATCGTTTCATGCGGAAAGCCACGGGAGCTCCGTGGTTCCTTCGCAATGAAAATCTGCACATTGACCTAGGTCTGCCAACCATTGCCCAATGGCTCAAATTAGCTTCCAAACGTTTTTTCGATTCTGCTCCGCACCACCCAAATCCCCTGGTAGTTGCGGCTTCCGAGTACATTCCGCTTAGGGACGGTACTGAAAAGTATCGGCGTCCGAAGGACGTAATATACGATCCCGACGACCCGATCACTCTAGCCATAGAGGCAGCCAATCAGCTCGCGACACCAAACACTTCAGGTCCCCGATACCGACCCCGCCGGCGTGGTCGACGATTTCCCTCATTCAGCGCTTATCGCTATCGACCCACTAGGGTCGATTAATTCTTTCAAATATTTTTCCTCTCAGACGACGCCCTGAGCCGAGGTTCGCGCCCAACTGGGCACCCTCAGGCCTGTTGTCTTAAACGTTGTACCGGGTGAGAGCCTTCAGCGCTCCCCATTTGTCCGGCCAAGTAGTTAATGCCATCTGCGGCAAATCTACAATAAGTCACGTCAAAAAAACAAAAAAAAAAAAAAAAAAAAAAAAAAAAAAAGCTAATAAAAAAAGAATGAAAGGAAATAAATACTACCTACAATTTAAAACTTGAAACGTGATGACCCTATTCCTTAGGGATACATTTTTATTCCCAAAATGTCCACGTGTTTTCGATCAAATGGAATCCGGGGAGAAAAGTGATCTCACAAAAAAAAGTGGACATTTTAGTACAAATAAAAATGAATCTTAGGGTCTAGGGTTTAACGTTTCAAGTTTTAAATTGTAGGTAGTATTTCTTATCTTTCTTTTTTTATTAGCGACTCGATAGGCTTAAATTGCGGATGAAAAAATATAATTGTACCTATTATAGCGCCGACCGAAAACCTTGGTTACTTCTCGAAAAGTTTAGTTACTAGTGTTAGATACTTAGAAAAGAATCGATCGACCTAGTATCGACTGTTTTTTTTTTTATTAAGATGGGTTTGCTCTTGGCTTCGTTCTTCCACGAGGAGAAGAGGTGCCTGTTCACCCGTGATTTAAAGGACTCCAGGTTATAAGATTGATATATCACTATGCTGATCTGACACAACACTGGCTTACGTATTTTGACAGATGTAATTCTTACCTCGCATTGAGACTATTGTAAACTGTTATCTTAATTACAACACCTACTACAGGAAAAAAGCTTGAAACGGCCTAATGTGGTGAAAAAACGTGAGGACACAGTGAGTTCGGTTTGTCGTAGTGAGTTTCGTGCGAGTTCAGATGGTTCCGAACATTCCGATATCAAAAACATAAACAAGCGGCAAAGAAAGAGGGTAGACAGATATGTCTGCCCGTAGAAAATTATGGATCTACCTATTCCACTCCAATCTCATCAGTCATCCCGTGATCATGGCACTTGCAACAGTGTCGAAATATCGGGAGTCTCATATCCCCATTTAAACGCGGTAAGAACCCGTTATTATGTGCTTTAATTATGATAATGACCGCGTAAACTTTAAACAATGTATAACTGTTATCTTATTAATAGTAGCCAGTGTGTGTGGTAAGGCTCTCAGTACATACCTTTGTAAGTACCTTAAGGCTGGTGTCAAACGCACTGAAATCTTTTAGCCAAAAAATCACGTTGGTCTAACAGAAAGCTCGGTGTTTCTTTCTTCTTTTTTTGACGTGATTTTTTGTAGATTTGCCGCAGACTGCATTAACTACTTGGCCGGACAAAAAAAGCTCGGTGAGATGTGGGTACTTAGTTTATTATGCGATGAATACCTCTGACTACCCTATTTGATATATAGGCGTTAGCTTATGTTATATTTCAGCACACGATTATGGGACAGAAGACTTGCAGCAAACAAGATACGACACGATAAATCGTATGACGGATGATGATGGTTAAACTATCGAGTTAGAAAGGACAACATTATTTTGTAGGATTTTACGACAAGCCCGGAAAGATAAATAACCAAATGCTTTCTGTTTTCCACCAGGAGTTATCTGTCAAGCTCAAGTGAAATTAGGCATAGATACCTAGGTAAAAAGCGAGGCTTTATTAGTATAGCAAATTATACGTCTCATTTAGACAAAATCTTCTTATCAGTTTAAGGGCCACTCCATTACGCTTCTCCATTACGGACTGGCCAAAGGAAACATAAAATAAAATGTTTTTTTTTTTTATATAAGAAGTCAATTTATTTCGGTAACGCCAGTTGGTACGCCGACCTTACAGTTTCGTCCTGTCACTATAGAGGTTCAGTACCACAGCCGGCGATTGAGCGAATTCAACATTTTCCGGCCATGTAGTTAATGCCATTTGCGGCAAAACTATAAATAACGTTAAAAAAAAAACTTATTTGGTGAATGCGTGACACATCGCTGGCTCACGAGTTCGAATCGGGACTCGAACTCTAAACCATTGCATTCGATTTTATGAATGAAATTCATGTTTGGATCGTAGAAAATTGATACCTCGTGGTTTCTAGGATTTGTGCCCAGTTAATGGCATTAAGGCTCGCCCTCTATTACATGGGACGAAGTGGGCGTATATGTGTACAGTCATGAGCAATATAATGTACCCACTTTAGGACTCTGTCGCACTAACATATTTGACATTTAGAGAGACTTATTTTCAATTTGTCAAAAAAGTTAATGTGACATGGTACCAAAGTGTATACATATTAATGCTCGTGACCGTACTCTACACCCCTGCTTACGCCTTCTGGGTTACATGCGCGATGATATGTTATGTAATAACCATTAACTTGGGCATTTGGATGCATGTGACCTAACCTGTAAATATCGGTTCGGAAGGTTATTATGGCAATCTTATATCGTGTGGGTTGTGAGGTGGATTACCAACCCCATCAACCCTGGTGCCAAGCTTACTATTGAGCCGCCGAAAAGGCCCCTGACATAGTTCATGTAACGACTACTAATTTACATCAGTAAGTAGTAACCGAGACCAACGGCTTAACGTGCCTTCCGAAGCACGGATTATTTTTTTTCGGACAAGCAGGTGAATTGATCAGCTTGTAATGTCCTATAACCAAACTAGGGATCACAAAGTGATTTTGGTGATGTGTCTCCCTGGATTTGAACCCGGAACCTCCGGATCGTGTGCGCAACGCTCAAACCACTGAACCACGGAGGCCGTTGCAATAGCTGATAGTCTTGAATTTGGTTTACTTTTCGAACTATTGTCCTTTTAGAGGGCTTTGTCAAGATGAAAATGTATGACATTAACATACGCTGACAACATGCCATGTGATTCGCTTAAGAGATTCTCATAAGATTTAGCTCATAAGACTCAGGTCTGTTGTCTTAAATTTTGTACCGGGTAAGAGCCCTCAGCGCTCCCCATTTGTTTGGTCAAGTAGTTAATGCCATTTGCATCAAAGCTACAATAAGTCACGTCAAAAAAAAATGTTTGGAACTGCAACTACGGCTAGCCTGTTTGATCCGCCATCTTCTTCTGTCACTCGCTTATCGCTGACAGTGCGACGGGTCTCAACGGGCAGTTAATCTAAATAAATGTTCCGGCCTTTGTTATAACGAGATGACAAACACCCAGACTGCCGCATTTTTACTTTCTCAGCAAACATTTTCCCAGCTACATTAGTTTTATTTTTCCCGCGAACAAATACTTCTTGCTCTAATAGCTTCGTTATTTTTTGTCTGTCTGAGTTTTGGGAAATGAATAATGGTCTAAAAAGCTTATTCTCACGTTGGAGGGTTAAAAGAGAAAAAAATATATATTTTATAAAAATGACACAACTTACATACATCAGCTTAATTCATTCCTTTTTTGAACAGGCCTTCCCTTCACAACTATAAATTGCTGTCTCGATAATTAATTATATTAACTGAGAACGGTGAGGTTACAAGACCTCAGATTTTTAAATAAATGTCTGAAATGACCTGAACCTGGCGGGACAACCGATTAAGAAAGCTGTACTAAAACTAACGCTCTAAATATTTATCTTAAATATTTCTTAGTTTTACGAGCGTCACTCTGCGACTTTTCTGTTTTTAAACTTATATTTGTATTTATATTACTTTGGGGCTTTTATTATGTGTTTTACGTAAGATTTGGAGATAAAACCTATACGGAACATTTCTGAACAGTTATGTCATTAATTCAACGTAATAAATAAATAAAAAGAAGTTTATTTATATAAATATTCAACCACAAATATTTTTACAAAATTGCTTAAACTAATTACATGCAACATTATCAGTTGTGGGAGAAATGGAGGAGCCTCAGTATTGCTGCTGCTTTTCGATCAACCGCTGTACTAACAGAGTCGCTACATTGGACGCTGCGAAAACATACATAATATACGTAAATACAAGTAAACCCGCAAGTAAAAGCTACTAAAAAAACATGTTTTTTCGTCCTCAGTTTGTCTTTTAAATGGCGCCACATAAAATTTGGCTTGATATCACATAACCTATAACCACCGGACAATGAAGGCGCTTCTAGTTACACCTCATTTGTTAAATTCTGACAGGTGGATTATAAGGTGGGAACAGACGTGCATACACGTACTTACAGGGTGTTAGTGACATTGTACTGAATACAGTGGGGAATGATTCTGAGTTAATATCAAGTGGAATTTTCGGTCGCAAAAATATGAAACTGAAAATAATTTCAAAACTGACTTTTTTCTGGCGGGAAATTCCACTTGATATTAACTCAGAATCATGGTCTGAATCATTCCCTAAAGTTTTTGTTACGATGTCACTAACACCCTGTATACATACATTCATAGTAGTCAATTACTTACATAGTAGTAGGTCTCACTTCTGTGACCAGGGTCGCGACTCACGCCGCGGCATAAGCTGAGTGAGGACCTTTTATTCGAGACACCATCCACTACACATGGGTAAGCCGACATAACATCACATTTAATTTAGGTATAAATTTCTGTGTTCGTTTTCCATGTTCCTATACTGAAAATATTTCATGTGAGCGTTATTTGTCTTTTGGTGTGATGTCATTGTAATGTTACATATAATATATTATATTATTATTATTATGTAATCCGTGTCTGTGATGTTCTATATAATAAATGTTTCTTTCTTTCTTATAACCCTCCTTTTTACTTCGCCGCAGTCGGGTAAAAATAAGTATAAGTATTAGTGGTGCTAATTCCTGTAAACACCATCTAATTTTATTTAAAGTTATATCTGTCATTTTCTTATTCGCCGAAAAGGAAAGGGACGGGTAATCGACAAGCAGACAATTTATGGAACACACGTCTATTTTAAGCACAATTCTAAAACAACCGTCTAAAAATTTTACATTGACCAATAACCCGATAGAATTATGTTGACAGCACACGTCAAACGGTTTGCATACCAGCGAGATACCTTTTTGATTCGCCCGGGTTATTCATTCATTTACTCATTCTTCCTAAAATTAAGAGCTGTCAATCATCCGTCCCTTTCCTTTTCGGCGTATAAGAAAATGACAGGTATAACTTAAAGTAAAATTAGGAGGTGTCTGCAGGAACCGGGGCTAGTATCTGCCTATCCGTGAAAGCTTACACAATTTTCAGTGTAAATGTGTTTCTATTTATATCATGATCCTCAAACTTTCCTATAGTGAATCCTATATAAGACGCTATCTGAATTAACATGGATTCACAAAATATTTCAATTGCGTAATCCGTCGTCTTTGCTCGCATTGTTTTTCTGTTCCACTGAACTTAATCAGGAATACAAAGGGATACGGAATACTTTTCGTACGGAATGCAAATTAAAAAAGGAAAAGGTAGGTAAGTACATACAACAAATAATTTCGTGTTTTGTTGTTCCAAGCGCAGGAAAATGAAAATGTTTATTTTTTATTACAGCCTCGCTACCTATATTTTTCTTAATGTTATTGTGTTTCTCTTTTCTTGTGAATTCTACTCGATAAAGACATTGTTATTTTCGTATCATCATCATCTGCCGGGAATCGACGGTTGACGATTATTAGGTCTTATACGAATGTATGTATTCATCATTATTATACAAATATAATACACTAATTATATTTCGAATCGAATTCGAAGAGAATGCATATTTTGGTGCACATGCTATGTCCATCTCTATATCTGTCAACTGTCAATGTCTCGCGCTGTCACTGGCAGTCAATTGCGTCCCTGTTAAATTGTTTATTTTTAATGAAAAATAAATAGTTACCTAAGTTGTTTGGTCTAGATCAAATAAGAGAAAATAAATAAAGAAAATCATTAAATATATATGATTGTTAGCAAACTCTACAATAAAACGTAAATATTAGTAACATACCCAGTTTTAATCAGTAAATGTTAAGTAAGTAGCTCAAATATCACTCTTATTACGGAAACCAAATATTATTACTACAAAATATAATAAGAAATATTAATACAAAAGAATACAACAAATAGTCTTTCAGTTTTCGCTTCTCTCGACAATAATCGTCTTCACTTGTTTTTTCTTTCCTCGAAGTCGCAGACGGAACACCCGCCAAAACGTTTTTCTCTTAAAAAGTGACGTGACGTTCCTTTTTTGAAATTGCCAACACGGCCATTCTGCAAAGCGCATGCCCTCAGGCGCTGCTCAAATAACTGTAACATAAAATCATTCAAAGATTAATTATCATTCCGTTCGGCCAATCGTGACATAATTTTCCGATCATATTTAAGATTCTATCTGATCTACGTCCCTGTAGTTTTAAGCGTCTTTACATTTTCTTCACTCCTTTCTGTTCCTTTTGGCATAGGTAACATTCTGAATGATTGGTTTAGGCAATTTACCTTTAGACTTAGGTAAACCCGTACCAATTATTTTTTGTTTGGTAACCATGAGTGGAGTGTTGGTGTTTGTGTGAGTGTGAGTGTGATATTATACCATTCTCTACTCATGCAATACCAAATCAGTCTTGTTCCTTTAGGCTTAGGCAACATACTGATTGATTGGTTTTGGCAATTTACCTTTAGGCTTAGGTAAACCCGTACCAATTTTTGTTTGGTAACCATGAGTGGAGTGTTGGTGTTTGTGTGAGTGTGAGTGTGATATATACAATTCTCTACTCATGCAATACCAAATCAGTCTTGTTCCTTTAGTCTTAGGCAACATACTGATTGATTGGTTTAGGCAATTTACCTTTAGGCTTAGGTAACCCTGTACCATTCTCCAGTTTGGTAAACATGAGTGGAATGTTGGTGTACGTGTGAATGTTAACTCATGCACTACCAAATCAGTCTTGTTCCTTTAGACTTAGGCAACATCCCGATTGATTGGTTTAGGCAATTTACCTTTAGACTTAGGTAACCCTGTACCAATCTCCAGTTTGGTAAACATGAGTGTGTGTGTGTGTGAGTGTTAACTCATGCACTACCAAATCAGATTTGTTCCTTTAGACTTAGGCAACATCCCGATTGATTGGTTTAGGCAATTTACCTTTAGACTTAGGTAACCCTGTACCAATCTCCAGTTTGGTAAACATGAGAGTGTGTTGGTGTTTGTGTGAGTGTGAGTGTGATATTTACAATTCTCCACTCATGCAATACCAAATCAGTCTTGTTCCTTTAGACTTAGGCAACATACTGATTGATTGGTTTAGGCAATTTACCTTTAGGCTTAGGTAAACCTGTACCAATCTCGAGTTTGGTAAACATGAGTGTGGATTGCAAACATGTGTATGTGTGTGTGTGTGTGTGTGTGTGTGTGTGTGTGTGTGTGTGTGTGTGTGTGTGTGTGCGTGCGCGCGTGTGTTTGCGTGTGTGAGATAGCGAGAGAGAGAGAGAGAGAGGTGCGTGTGCGTGCGTCAAGGTACATATAAATATATAGATGAATAATAAAATAAATAAATATTATTAGTAAACAATCACCTATAATTATTATTGCCAACATGAGCTTACAATTGACTCCAGTTGTCTAACCGAAACCAGGGCGTCATGTTTTCCACGACAACTGTTCCTGTGTAGCGTTTGTCTGGACGTTCACAAGTATGTGTCATGGCCCAGGACTTGTATACCCTTATAAGGGCCCTTATATGTAGGCAACAAGTTTTACTCCGGCCGTCATTTGATTGATTTATAATTATTACAAGTACCAAATCACCAATTATGTAAAGTAACCGTACTCGTAGACGTACTCACTGGTTCACGTTTCTATTTTCGGCTGCTCTTCGACTTCCTCTTCTTAATGAGTTCATAACTAGCAGATGAATGCGCTTTCGTTTCGATCGTGATCTGTAATCGATGGTAAACACATCACCATACCTGGTGCTCCCCGCTACCGGTGATTTTCTTCGCGGCAAAGGTAGCGGCGTCCTTGACCTGCTCAGCCCCCTACTTAGAGCGTGAACGGGAAGGCCTCCGCTTCGTTCTGGACTTTCGCTCGTCCATTACGGCAATGGATCCGAAACACTTCTGATGTTAGCAAACTCTACAATAAAACGTAAATATTAGTAACATACCCAGTTTTAATCAGTAAATGTTAAGTAAGTAGCTCAAATATCACTCTTATTACGGAAACCAAATATTATTACTACAAAATATAATAAGAAATATTAATACAAAAGAATACAACAAATAGTCTTTCAGTTTTCGCTTCTCTCGACAATAATCGTCTTCACTTGTTTTTTCTTTCCTCGAAGTCGCAGACGGAACACCCGCCAAAACGTTTTTCTCTTAAAAAGTGACGTGACGTTCCTTTTTTGAAATTGCCAACATGATATATTCGTATAAGACCTAATAATACTAATATTATGCGATGACATAGAATAACGTTTAATAGGTGCCGTACAGACCGGCAACTCTGCTCTCCACAAGCTGATTCTGCTGCCGAGCTAGGTTTAACACTCCCCTCCCCCGCTACCCGGTCTAACTTTAGTCTTCGATCGTACGGGCGTCAGACATCAAACATACGGATGTGCGTGTAACGTCATTAGTATGTAGAGTGTGTAAAACGAGGATTTTTTTTGTATGAAGTGTCCGGGGTGCGGCGTTTAGTAGAGATAAAGAAGATAGTAGAAGAGATATTTCAAATAAATGATCCTCACCTGTCGAGGTGACACATCAATGTGATATACTTACCTAAGTACGGTCACTTGAAACCATGTCACTTTAGCTTTTTTGACAAATTAAACCGCAAGTCTCATTAAATGACAAATATGATAGTGCGGCAGGGTTCTAAAGTGGGTAAGTACATAATATTGCTCATGACTGTATCTCACTATGTCACTATGTTTGTGATAAATTATTGGAAATTCGGTTGCCGGTAACCGCCCGCCGGAGGTCCGTGTTGCCGGGAGTAAATTGGTTGCACAACCAGGTTCTCTACACGTACTAAAACTGCATACATTCGGTCTCCTAGTGAGGTAGAAACCTTATCTATGCTATGTTTGGATATAAAATACAACAGACTCCGTGGTCTAGTGGTTAGAGCGTTAAGCTCACGATCTTGAGGTCCGGGTTCGATTACCCGTGGGGACAAGGTCGAAATAACTTTGTGAGACTTTCCTTTGTTTAGTAAGTATTTTGCAGGCTTGAATCACTTGAATGTCCGAAAAAGAAGGATGATTCCGTGCTTCGGAGGGCACGTTTAGCCGTTGGTCCTGGCTATTAGCCGTAAAAACACCTCCACCAACCCGCAGTGGAGCAGCGTGGTGAAGTATGCTCCATACCCCCTCCGGTTGATTGAGGGGAGGCCTGTGCCCAGCAGTGGGACATATATAAGCAGTTTATGTTATGTATGTTATGTTATGTCTAAAGCCTTCCACTCCCTGTAAGAAAAAACTACTATATAATTTTATTTGTATGGAGTATAAAGTAAGTACCTAGTTATCTATTACCAAGTCTTCTGAGACTCAATGGCTTTGAAATAAAACTTAAATCTGATAAAAAATTACAAAGTATATATTTCTTATATAGATCCTCTTGATGTTCTTATTCTAAGCCAAAGTACAAACATAATTCCATTTATAAAGCTTATAAAAAAAAAAGATAAACTAAGGACAAACGTAGTGAATGAGAATGAACGAAAAATATTGCACCCTCGGGTATACTAAAATAACCTTTTAAGAATTTGAAATTGCTTTTTTAGCGTTGACGTGAAATAGGGCTAGGAGAATGGATGGACGATCGGGGCCGAGCGTGATAGCATTATCCCAAAATAATCCCGCACCCAACCAACTACAAAACAACTTTAATGGAACTCTCATGTTATTGTTACTAGGTATATAATTCTATTAACCCTGTGGCCGCCGATCAACCGTAGCAACCCGATTATGCAACCCTTATAAGCGGTTTGTTTTCGCCCCGTTGATTTTTCTACCCGGTTCCGTTATCCGTTTTTTCATCCAGATTTTACGAGCCGCTATAAAAATTACGATTATTCGCCCGATTATTTAACCCCAATAACCGGCTGTTTTTAACTGGTTCGCGCCACCTGAAATTTGTACCCGGATTCCATGAACCGCAAAATATTAACTTCCGTGTTTTGTTACGAAATATTATTGTCATTTCCTTCAGCCGGTGGCGCTTTTTTCGATGCTCGTTTTTCACGTCTGAAGTCTCGGCGGCTTTATTAAAAATTCAATAGAAAGAAAATTTATGAAATTTATGTAGGTACATTTTTGTGTTTTATAACAGTAGCTTCCTCACTTAGGCGGTAGAAAATTCGTTTACTTAAAATACCTTTAAAGTGCATGTACCTAAAAGTCTCTAGGACTTGGACAGAAAACGTTCTAAAATATAATAAATACTTGCATAATAAGTAGTAAGTAATACACATGTGAGGAGCTTGGTGGCGCAGCGGTTAACGCGCTCGGTCTGCGATTGTTGAAGTAAAGCAACTTTCGCAAAGGCCGTTCATAGGATGGGTGACCACAAAAAAAAAGTTTTTATCTCGAGCTCCTCCGTGCTTCGGAAGGCACGTTAAGCCGTTGGTCCCAGCTGCATTAGCAGAAGTTAATAACCATCAATCCGCACTGGGCCCGCGTGATGGTTTAAGGCCCGATCTCACTATCCATCCATCGTTTTAATAACCGCGTATATCTCAAACAGTGTAACACTTCCATAGCTTTGATATAGTGTAAATAAATAGAACTTTGGTGGCTTTCGTTTGGTTAGTTTTTAAGCTATGAATAATTCCTCACCCATGCGGCGTGGTCAATACACTTCGGTTCTCTGAACCGTAACACTTACATTATGGCCTCTGTGTGTTTTAGATAAAAAGCGATAAGCTTAAGGCCCGATCTGCGGACGTTACCTACAACTGGATAGTTTCCTAGGTCTAGATAATTATGAAATTCTGATTAAGTACTAAATAAAGACCGATCTAAAGGACAAAAAAACGTTTTCTTTTCAACTTATTTATGAATTTGATGAAAGAAAAATTTAATAATATGTGCGAAATTTTGTCACGTTTTTCCATGACGTCACAGGTTGTTTTTCATACAAATTCCATAGTGTTGGTAACACATAGTTATAATAAATATTGAGTTTAATATTTTGTAACATTGCAACACTTTTGAGGTGTGCTTTTAAGTCGTGCTTCTCTGTAAATAGAGCAAATAAACACTTTTACAGTGTAAATTCAGTGCGTATTATTTAATAAAACACGCAAACAAAACACATAGTAATTTCGTGTTCTGACGTTTAGTAAAAAGTAACTGATTTGACTAGCTGAAAACTAGCCTATTATATCGGAGGTGTGCTGCAGTGCAGTGAATGTTGTATGACTACATTCACTGCTAAGATCGGATACGTTAGCCATATAAGAGCACATTTTAGGCGCTTCTAGACTGGAGACTTGTCGCCTGGCCGAATATGGCTGGAAGGGTATATAATACTGTGTTTTAGGTACACGTCAGTCTCTCTCCTTTTGTTAATATTGACACACGGAGGCCATTGGAGGCTTTCGGGTGTCTTGACATAGCTGTAATAAACCAGGGATAGCCTAGATGCCCCACAGATTGCAGTAAACCGACATTGTTGAACCCAGAACCCCATTACGTCGCCTTATAGTGAAAACAACAGAAGCGCTTTGAAAGAAAATCAAGTGATTTTCTTCAACAAAATCTCTATTTTTTTTAAATTTATTCTAACGTAACGTAATTATCATGAATAAACTTGTTGAAGGTCAATGTATCATTTTTGAATTTACTTCATTTCGCAGCTAGATAGCCGAGGAGAAGAAATGATAAGAAATTGCAACAGCAACACATCTTTTAAATCATTGTAGGTATACAATATAAGTTATTTAATAACTACAGGAACACATTGAATACGAGACATTTTTAATATTTAGGCTATCATTAATCTTATAATAAGATTTTTTACATAAAGTAAGCTTCACGTGAGCTATAAATTTAATTTCTGACAAATTCAAAATATTATATACAAATTCGAAATGTATATCTGGTATTTTATTGTAAAAAACGTATACATAACCCCAAACAAGTTGAATTTAATTTACTTAATCTAGAATTTTGAATAGCAATTTTGTGTTTATTTCTTGTTCTGTAAGTATGCCTTTCACAGTTCCTCGTAAGGAGAGATACATTTTTCGTACATACATAATGTTTTTATAAATAATATATTGACTTGCGTACGTCAGTATATTTATTACTTTAAACAGCTCCCTTAAAGAGTCCCGACAGTTTATAAATAGCGCGAACTGCTCTTTTTTGTATAATGAAAATAGTTTATACATCAGCAGCTGGACCTCACAGCCAAATACCGTAAAACATTACTGTGGAAGTAGTTGAAGTAGATAAGTCTAGCAGTGGTTACATCTGTGGGTTGTCGGATATTTCATCCTGGCTAAAACTGGGACCACATTTTACCTGGATTGAAACTATTGCGTAGTTTATTATATTAACAAATGGACAACCGAATGCGATATTTCAAAAAGGCGCTTATTAACTTTTCACTAAGGTCACCATTAGGGATTGCGGACTAGAGTTTATAAATGTATGTATGTGTAACCCAGGCTGGGTAAGCCTAAATACAAAATAAAGTATACTCCCGGCGAGAGGCCGAGTAAAAAACGGCAAAATAAAAAACGGCTTTGTGAAAGTTTCAAAGACTGACTCAAATGTGAAAAGTTTACGCGATACTCCCAGTGTACAAGGAAAAAAGCTAAACAAAAATGGGTTTAGTAAATACGCGCTTCTTGTGAAACATATTAAGTACTTTGACTAGATCTTTGTTTTGTTGGTATTAAGTAGTTTACGATTTACTTAAACCTGTACTTACCATAATCATAAAACTGCAATAGGTCTACTCTACTAGAGTCTGTTGAATAGGAATTTGCTGTCGCAAGTGTAACTTACTTAGACAGAAAGACATAACATACAATAATAATTTACTTATATTACAATTATAAAGTAAAATCCGTGAATAAAGTAAAAGCCCTGTTCGTAGAACATTATAGTGTCACAGGATCGAATTCCGGTGCGGGCTCTAAACCACCGAATTTAACTTAACAAGTTTGAATTCATGTTTGGATCTTAGATTTGTGATTTTCAGGATTTGTGCCTGGTTAAGGGCAATAGGCTCGTCCACGGAAATTTTAATACAGCTGGCGAGTGGGTAGATATAATATACACCTCCGCCTACCCTTTCGGGAATACAGGCGTGATGTTGTTATGTTTTCAACTATACTGGGTGTTAGTGACATCGTAACGAATACTGAAGGGGATGGTTCAGACTATAATTCTGAGTTTCAGATAAATGAGCTGAATCATTCCTCTCAGTATCCGTTACGATGTCACTTACACCCCATACAAGTTCATACAGGTAGCCATACAAGTAGGTATGGGTATTAGTGACACCGTAACGAATACTGAGGGGAATGGTTCAGACCATGATTCTGAGTTGATATCAAGTGGAATTTCCTATCGGAAAACTCATGAAAATGTTTGTGTCTTGATTATTTTCAGTTCCATACTTTTTCGACGGAAAATTTCACTTGATATCAGCTCAGAATCATAGTCTGAATCATCCCTCAAAGTTTTCGTTACGATATCACTAACACCCTGTATTTATTAAGATAAAGTTCAAACCATTCGGTGACTGTACAGTGTGTTCAGGGTCAACCGCGCTCGCCTGGTTTTCTATGAGCCCGGGTGTATACAAAGTCGTAAATTAACTGACATTAGCAAAATTTCCACTTCAAATTCGCTCTCGACACTGCCCCTGTGTCTAGAGCCTAAAAAACAACATGATCCCTCAGTCGGATACTCGGCATGGTATATAAAGCCACGAATCACATTATCTAGATGTCAATAACTAAGCTATGTAAGTAATATAAAGCCGAAACAGCCTTGAAGCTTGTATAACGGGGAGAAAAATGTCTGTGGGAAAATACCTTATTTTGTTTTTAAGGTTAAGAACGCATTGCGTTGTAACGCAAGCGGTTTAAGACAAGCTGAAAAAGCGAAGCAAGTAAAATCAGTCAGTGAAAAACGTCGCTAATGCGTGTGCTATTATAGAAAACTATGTGTCACATTATTTTTTTATTTTAGTTTATTTGGGAAATAAACAGTTGCGTTTTATAACAGATTTAAATAAGTACATATAAGTAACTTAACAACAAAATAGTTTCCACAGATATTCATGCAACCTCTATGGAATTGTACAATTTGAAATATAAATAACCGAAACGGAGTTATTTTCTTTTTTTCTATGTTCTGTGTAGAGTGTTTTTCCGGTTTCAAACTTACGTACGCGTTTAATCATAGTGTATGCTAAGCCTAACACTTTATTCTTATATAGGCATGACTTTGTAACCTTTGTTGCTGAAGATTGTGAGGCGAGAGCAATGATACTCAGAGACGCTGGATAGGAATAATCAATTTATTGTAAAAAAGTAAACATACAGGGTGTTATTGACATCGTAATGAATACTGAGTGGGCTGATTCAGACCATGATTCTGAATTGATATCAAGTGGATTGTCCTGTCGGAAAAATCATGAAAATTTCAGTGTTTTTTTATATTATTTTCCGTTCCATACTTTTGCGACGGAAAATTCCACTTGATATCAACTCAGAATCATGGCCTGAATCATTCCTCAAAGTTTTCGTTACGATGTCACTTATTGTATTTAAAGATATTAAAATCTAGGCCGAGTTACTTTCCTCTTTATTGTAGAATTTCCGCAAATGGCATTAACTACTTAGCCGGACAAATGGGAAGCGCTTGGAAGAGCTTAAAAAAAGCTTGGTCCACATAATGTATCACAGTGGCGTAACGAATTCCCATACCGCATCTGGTAATGTAGCTGCGTAGCGCTTTTTTAATTTCTTTGTGTTTCTCAAATAATTCGTGGTGTGGTAGGATATTCATCATCACCAACCCATTAACGTCCCCACTGCTGGGGCACGGGCCTTCCCTATGGATGGATAGGGTGCCTTCCGAAGCACGGAGGAGCTCGAGATGAAAACTTTTTTTTGTGGTCACCCATCCTATGACCGGCCTCTGCGAAAGTTGCTTAACTTCAACAATCGCAGACCGAGCGCGATTACCGCTGCGCCACCGAGCTCCTCAATATTAATAAGTCACAACGAATTTATTAAAAACATCATACAAGGGAAGCTATATGGAAAGAGAGGAAGGAGAAGACCAAGAAGAGCTTACGTGGAACAGATTAAAGAGAAGGTGAACGTCGTGTCTTATAAGCAAGAGAAAGGAATGGCCTTTGATCGACAAGAATGGAGAATGCTACACTGACAAGAGCGTCGCTCTTAAATTAGTGATGATGTTAGAATACCTCTTGTGGTATCCTAGTAGTACATCCATTGTATGGTGTTTATGTATATTAAACAATGGAACAAAAGGCGCGCTGACAACTTTCCTCAACTTGTGATTTACAAGAAAAGTTGCGTCATTTATTTATTAACTTAAGTTATTTTTGACATTCCAAAGGGCCATTGTCAAGCCAAAAATCACCGAGACTTTCCCGGTTTACTTATTTACTATGAAAAAAATAATGAAATGAAAATGAAAATATTTATTTCACGTTACAGCATGTATTGCTAAGTAGGGGTTGATGACTCCTTTTAGGCTTAAGAGCCTGTGTTAGGTGTCAACGCTCTTCCGTAGTAACAACTGAAGTGTTTGTTAAAAAAAAAGGTGTGTATGTTTTTAATTACGGTTAAAGTTAAATCTTAAATATATTCAGTAGTAAAAAGAGAAACAGTAAATCCTAACTGTTATCTGTTGTGTTGTGTTAACTGTTAAATGTTAGCTGTTTTGTTACTTATGGCGTCTTCTAATAAAAAAAATATTATTATTTAAAAAAAAAGTCTGCCATGTACAATTCAAGTTACTTTTGTAACTATTTGATTTTATTTTGGTGCCATAAAATATATATGAATTAGAAAAAAAGAAGTATTTATTTCAAAGTAAGTTTTTTTCATAAACAGTAGATAAAAATAGGTTGGTTTTCCCGTTTTCACTGGATCACATTACCAAATAATCATATTCTCAAATAATGGAAACCATTAACATACATTAACTTCCCAAAAAGTCGATTGCGTATGCGAAAAAAATTAGTCTATTGAATTTGCGTCTTCACTATAAGTATGAGAATTAATTCTATTCAAATAACAGAATTCCCTGAAGCATCCCATTGGAGAATCGGTTGACAATACTGAAGTGGCAGCGGGCTAAGATATAATTTAATTACTGTCGATCTTAAAACATTTTAACCTTTTACAGCTTATTGAACTTTCTACACACAAGATCACGCCTATTTCCCTTAAATTAAAATGCCTTTTTGTGAAATTTTCTTCCACAAAACTTTTTTCCTTCAATTTGTTTCAATGCGGGTAAAAATTGGGATCACACATTTTTACCTGAATTGTGACTACCCTGTCTATTTTGGGGCTTTGTTAAGTAAATCACATTCGAATGTGGATTTCAAAAAGACGCTTACGTGGTTTTCATTATCAGGCGACGATATCCTGTAAATACCATACATACTAGTCAAAACACATAATAACGGGTTCTTACCGCGTTTAAAGCATCACCAGTCATCCCGTGATTATGGCACTTGCAAAGTTGCAACAGTGTCGAAATATCGGCAGAGAGAAGAGTGTCATATCCCTGCTTTAAACGCGGTAAGAACCCGTTATTATGTGTTTTAATAATACTAATCAAATTCAAAAATTTCTTTATTCTGTTATTTATTAACATATACGTACTTTGATTTTAAATTTTTCATAACGATCTAAAAATACTACGTCTTGGAAAGTATATGCATGCGAATGTGCGGTTAAAAGGTAATGTTGTTTTTGTGTGGTGTTCATTGTGCGGTGGTGCAACAGTAGTTAGTTCCCTACTCTATGAATGTGTGAGTTGACTGTGTGGCAGGCAACGGACAGGTAGGGACTGAAAAAATATTTTTTTCACAGAAATTGCTGTTATTTACTGCTGCTGTTTTTACACAATGATAGTTTTAGTGAGAAAATATTGTGCAGTTAGACATTAAAGTGCTATAGCCGTCTCTTGAATAAACACACTTTTGGGTTAGTTGTTTCATTCATCATCATCATCATCAGCCCATTAACGTCTCCACTGCTGGGGCACGGGCCTTCCCTATGGATGTATAGGGAGATCGGGCCTTAATCCATCACGCGGGCCCAGTGCGGATTGATGGTTATTAACGACTGCTAATGCAGCCGGGACCAACGGCTTAACTGAGGAGCTCGAGATGAAAACTTTTTTTTGTGGTCACCCATCCTATGACCGGCCTTTGGGAAAGTTGCTTAACTTCAACAATCGCAGACTGAGCGCGTTTACCGCTGCGCCACCGAGCTCCTCAAAGTTGAAAAGTTGTTTTGTTATCCCGCTACATTATACCTATAATATTAAATATCTCCTATACTTAAAGGTTGCCTGGAAAAGAGTACGATTCGTCGTGTAGGTATATTCATTGTACGGAGTAATCAGCCGATATATTATTATATTAGACCTGTGGCGGACCCAACCAGTTGACCAGCTAGTTCTGCACACTTGCAACAGATGGCGCCAGCAATCAATTATGCAGTCCCGAAACGCGCTATCGAAGTTTACTCAGCGTGACGCATTATATCAACTTCCAGTATGACTCAAGTGGATCGTCGTACTATGCCGAAAACATCCATTGGTGGCAGGACACCCTCGGCGCCAAACACCACCCGATTCCGACTTGTCGTGTTCGATCAATCGCGTAATGTAATAGTACAAAACCTATTATTTATCCGAACATGCGATATCGAACGTACGTGAAGCTACCTTTGAGTTTTATTCACATTGACACATCCCAGTACGTAAGGTATAGGACGTGAGTTGCGAAATGCCAGAATGTAATTTTATTGAGTGCTTTTTGAAAAGGTTTGCCATTAGCTGACCATACTAATGTATCATGTAGATGATAAGGTACCTATTACTTGTTTAGGTGCTTGTATTGACTACGTACATGTGTTTCTACTGGCCACATTACCTTTTTTTAAAACACACACTAACAGTAACATAAAACTCGGTGAAGTGTGGGTAAGTACTTCATGTTGTGATGGATGTACCTCTGACTACCCCAATTGGGATAGATATAGTGAGCTTATGTTATGATATTAATTAATAATATTATAAGCTCACAACTTCGCTTTAAATTGCATTGATATATGAATCAGATACATATAGAATTATGTTGCTGCCATATCATAGAATAAGGAACTATGTTACGTTACGTTACTACCTATAATGCTTCTTTTCATTTTGATCAGAATAATAATGGGTAGAAGATGTGTTGTGCCTGGGTGTAATAACAAGGGTCATCATTTATACCTAAAACAAAGACAAATAAAATATGCGTAATGTCTGTCATCCATGAAATTGGAAGGTTAAACAAAGGAAAATCTAATATAATATTTTTTGGGGAATGTATCCTGGATAGTCCTAATTTCTTACAAGTTTACTAGTTTATCGCCGATATAATAACATACAAAGTCCTCATCCACGTCAAGCTCTGAAAGATAAAATACAAAGTAAGTTTTTATTTCTATGTCAGACCAAGCATAAATATGTAACGAACGAATAAACCGAATCTGTTATTTAAATATACCGCTACAAAGTTTTAACTAAATACTTGGCAACATTTTTTTTTTTTACTCAAAAGTATTTATTTTTCAGTTTGCATTTCTTATATGGAAGGCACAGACTACCTAGAAAATATCAAGTTCAAGTAAACCAGAAGAAAAAGCCAAAAATGTTTTCGCTTTTGATAACGCTAACCAACAGAACGCTAAACGTCGTTCACATTTTTTCTATCTAGGTATTGCATTAACGAAATCGAAAAAAATCTTTTGGCTTGTCTCGCCAATTAGCTTTTAATTAAGTTCATCGCTCTAAAAAAATACTCTACTTACAAATTTGCTGGGTGCAATCATCGTATTTTAATACGGTGTCTATAACTAAGAGGTAATCTGTGGTGGAAAGCATCAATTCGCTTGATAAACATTATAATTCTTCTTGCACCATCTGTCTCATAAATGGGATGGTATCTATTGAATGTGATCTGTGGTGATAGGCGGAGGTTTCCTGAGAGAGCCCTCCAAATAGCCGAAGTTGTTAACTCTCGTTAAAACTTGTCGAATGTTTGTTTTTTTTTTAACATAACCTACAAGTTTTTTATACATACAACTTCTGGCAGCCCTAGAGTTTGAAGTTACAGTTATAATGCTGTTTTAGGCTTTATTATGCTAATAAGTATTAGGATAAGGATTAAGGTAAGTATCTCTCAAACCAAAGATGGAACGCAATAAATAAATAAATAAACGCATGCGAATCTCAGACGTAGATTTCTGTAAAAGCAAAAAGAGAGCTACAATTTCTAAAAACATTCGTTGTTTGAGAAAAATAAATTTAGTGTATTTTTCGTGTAGAGTTATTAAGAGTGTGCTTAGGACTATTCGCAAGACGGAGCAAGGGCTCGTGTGGTGCTTCAACGCTTCACATAGTAAAGGAGACGGCCAGGCAGCTGTCGACCTCCTCGGGGCGGAATTTGGTTGCGGTTTCATAGTAGGTACATCCCGCGCCTGCCTTGTTCCGCTTTCCAGATTCTGTGTACTGTGCATCCAGCTATTAAGATAAAATTGTGTAGGTATAGATTTAGGTACTTACAGTTAAAAGTGTTGCAAATTACGTCTCACTATTTTTCCCTTTACTACTAGTAACACTAATACTACTACTACTATCACTATTACTACTAACTATTACTATTAGTAATACTAATATAAACATTATTATTATTAAAAAAAAACATAATAATTTATTGTTCATAGTTATGGGTACAAAAAAGTTTACCCAGCAAGGTTTTTAATTTTACACTGCAAATAGTAGGTGTGTTGGTGCTCGTGCTAGGGAGGCACCAGCGCCCTCCCACAGATTGTGAGTGAACATAAATTAACACAATACCTCTTGGAATCCAATAGGTGAATATATTACTTATAGAATATATGTGGGATATAGAAATAACCCGGGATATTTTAAATATCTGTACTCCTTATATTTTATTTAGTTTTAACAAAATCCTCTAACCCGACAGACATCGCACCCTCAACTTGCCCTTCTTACTTTTTAAAACTGCCTTACGTCCCAATCACTAACCATCCTCCATTCATACCATAAACAATCAAATTCCCATTAATTATCCTTCCATAGTATTCTCACTTTCCTACATTTAAATATACGTTTATCTAAAATTATATTACTTTACCAAAGGAAAGTGTGGATTGCTACCTTTAGTTTGACGAAGGCAGACATATGTCTATTAGGGACGTGTATAATGACAGTTTAATGTTTGTAATGCACTTAGGATATCCGTGTTGCTCTATCTGCACCTATTATATCGCATCGACCGTGCTAAAATTTGAATTTAACGAAATACCATCTGTGGCAAATCTACAATAAGACACGTAAAAAGTAAATTCATCATTCCATTCGTCAGGATTTTTAAGCGATCGGGAGGCATATATGTTTTAATGTAATAAATGTTTTTTTTTGGCAATTTATCTACCTAATATTTGAAATTGGGATCCATCGTGTCGTAATCGGTCAACGGCGTCCGCCATATTGGATTTTAGGTAACGTTATGCTCATATGTCACTCGCTACCTCAATCAATGTAACGATACCTCGTTTGTTCAAATCGGTTGAGCCGTCTGGCTTCTGTAACATCTGGATATAAATCTGTTCAAACTGTTACATACATACATACATAAAAAGCCTATATATGTCCCACTGCCGGGCACAGGCCTCCCCTAAATCAACCGGAGGGGGTATGGAGCATACTCCACCACGCTACTCCTGTGGAGGTGATTTTTTACGGCTAATAGCCGGGACCAACGGCTTAACGTGCCCTCCGAAGCACGGATTCAAGACTCAAAACGGCTTACCAAACAAAGAACAGTCTCACAAAGTGATTTCGACAATGTCCCCATCGGGAATCGAACCCGGACCTCCAGATCGAGAGCCTAACGCTCTAACCACTAGACCTCAGAGGCTGTATGTATGTAGAATTTTTTTTTTATCCATAGAATAAGGAATAATACTACGTATAGAACGGCAACTCTTCGCTCCCCACCGGGTAAATTAGTTTTACCTCACCTCCATCGGTCTTACTTTAGTCGTCATCGTATGGGCATCAGACGTCACACACACAGATGCGCGTGTACGATAACGTCTATGAGTAGTGTCTGTGTAAAGCGAGGTTTTTGTATGAGGTGTCCGGGGTGTGGTGCCGTCATGCCCATATATTATGTCACTCGCTAAGTTAATAAATGTAGCGATACCTCATTTGTTCAAATCGGTTGAGCCGTCTGGCTTCTGTAACATCTGGATATAAATCTTTACAAAGTGTATGTCGATATATTTGAGTTAAGTCTTTTAAAATGAATGCAGGAACGAATGTTTGTATAATTTTGTTCAAATAGAATAACTGGAACACATCGATTAGGCATTAGGTAGGGATGAAAATTAAGTCATTTTTCCTTTTTTGATATGTCTGTCTCTGGGCCATCAACTATCTACTGTATCAACATGAAGATAAAAAAAAACAAGACCAAGAGTTGTGGCATATAATATATTTATGGTGTCGTGAACTAGTATCGAGATAAATTATGAAATTCTGATTACTAAATAAAGACGAATCTAAAACTAACGAAAATAATTTTATTTTTTCTATTAAACTTATTTATGAATTTCAATCAAGAAAAACGTAACAATAAGTCCGACATTTTATCATTTTTTTGTATGACGTCACAGTGTGCTTTTTCATACAAATTCCAAAGTAATTTCGTGTTTTGACGTTTAGTAAAAAGTAACTGATTTGACTAGTTGGAAACCAGCCTATTACACTATGAATTAAGTTATACTATGTAAATATGATACGAATTTAAAGGTGGAATCTTATTTACGTTCTTTTGTTATATGTTTTAATACAATATGATTTTATTTTTCAGCAAAAAGAAAGAATAAGCTTTTTAAAGTAATCATTCATCACTGTCTTCCTTATATCATTTATCATCAGGTCAAATATTGACCAAAACCTTCCATTAACATAAAACTGCTGACGCATTTAATTGAACACAACATAAGCTTCCGAGTAAATCCCAATTGGGGTAGTCAGAGGTACCTACATCCATCACAAGATGAAGTAACTATCCACACCTTACTGAGCTTTCTGTTAGACCAACGTGATAGGTGGTGAGCCGTATTGCCGTATAATGGTCGAGCCAACTGTGTTAAAAGTGCACTGAAGATAAATTAATAACTCATTGGTGCAAGTCCGGTACGAGAGTTCGAACTTAACCTTGAAGTATTGTGTACATTTAGTTTATTACTAACTTCCAAGTTAAAGTCCTACGTAGCACTAACCACCACTGTCTGTAACGTAATCTTACTAGATTGGAAGTGCAGCATCTGCAGTAGTCAGATCAGGAATTACACCAGTACGGATGTTTACAGCAGTTTGTCGGGGAGCGACTTAGCGCGGATAGCGTGTTTAGTTTTTTTGAAGAAGTCTACTTCTTCAAGATCCTCTTTCTTATTCTTCTTATTCTTCTCTTAGAGGTGTACTTTAAAAAAAAAGCATAAAATGCGTTCAGTTGTTTTTCATCTGAGGCTGATCACCTGTCACCATGCGGTTCTACGTAATATCCATTTTAGGATTATCAAAAGTACCTAAAATTTGTTTTCTTATTACTTAAGGCTCTGTCCACCTCATTAGGTATAGCGAGCCTGCCTTATAGTGCACACCGCCTTTAAAATTAAGCGCCTTATTGAAAAAATACATTCTTATGTGATTTTCTTTAGCAGAACCTCGATTTCATTCAATTCGTGTCAATTCTAGTTAAAATTTTGACCACGTTTTTATCTGGATTGAGCCTAGCTAGAGTCTATGTGGTTTTCACAATGTGATTTCCAAACTTTTAACGTATTGGAACACCCATTTTCACAGGGTCCGCTTACCTAACCTGAAGATTTGACAGATCCGGTTTTTACAGAAGCGACAGCTAATCTGACCTTCAACTCGCGAAGAGAAAACCAGCCCACAGGTTAGGTCAAATATCTCCGAAAATGGAATGGGTTTCCTTACGATGTTTTCCTTCACCGCTGAGCACGTGATAATCATTTGTGATCCAAACATGAATTCGAAAACAAATTCGACAATCATTGGTTTAGGCTCAAAGAGAGAGGCTAGCTGGGCAACCACGGCTCCAAATAGAATTTACAGCATTAATTAGAAAAAAAGTAACGTGGACGCAGTAAACTTTCTTTCGGTTCCGTAGTCGTGACAAAGGTGAGCCGCGCGCCATACTGGTTTCTTTCATTGACAGCTGTCGGTGACGTGTGACGTGTACTCCCTCCTATACCTAATCATCATCTAACAATATTATTACATATATGCAAGAATTCTTCTTCTTCAATCGTGTGGGTTGAGAGGTGGATGACCAACCTCATGAACCCTGGTGTCTAGGTTATTATTGAGCCGCCAAAGCCAACGTGACTCAAGTAACAAATACTAACTTACATCAGTAAATAGCCACTGGGTGCAACGGCGTAACGTGCCTTCCGAAGCACTGATCATGTTACTTCTGGACAATCAGGTGATCAGCTTGTAATGTCCTAACCAAACTAGGGAAATAATAAGCCAGCATCTGGCAACCCTACAAAAAGTGCCACGTACTTAAGCTGTAAACTGTATAGTGATTGATCTTCACTCGCAGCACGGTACACGTATGTCGCGCGCGAAACTATAAATGAGATTTACCTATTTGCCGCGTAACCAACAGTTTATTATTGAGTCGCGCGGGTGCTGATCGCATTCTGCGATCGCTGGCAGTCAAGAGCGTGTTTTGAATGCCAGCCAGTATGTTGCAAAGATAGACGTGACGTCAGACGCAGGGTAACCACAGAGTAACGGCTTGTTCAGTATCTAGAATGGCTGTTGACTTATTTAGAATACTACTGCGTTAGACTATCATTCTGTTATTTGCCACGGACACTGTTGTATTTAGAGCCCTATCTTACTAGGATAAAACTGCATACGTTTCGTTATATGTTTGTTAAAGCAACATAATGCCCGAGATATGGAAACGCCAGACAATGACAATGAGTATTTAGGGCCGTTTTCGCCACTTTATCATATCTGTTTGTTATATTATCCGAAGAATAAGAATTTTATAATAGGCCTCCGTGGTCCAGCGGTTGAGCGTTGGGCTCACGATCCGGAGGTCCCGGATTCGAATCCCGGTGGGGACATATCACAAAAATCACTTTGTGATCCCTAGTTTGGTTAGGACATTACAGGCTGATCACCTGATTGTCCAAAAAGTAAGATGATCCGTGCTTCGGAAGGCACGTTAAGCCGTTACTACTTGCTGATGTAAGTAAGTAGTCGTTACATGAGTCATGTCAGGGGCCTTTGGCGGCTCAATAGTAACCCTGACACCAGGGTTGATGAGGTTGGTACTCCGCCTCACAACCCACACGGTAGAAGAAGAAGATTAGAAATGTTATTTACCAGATAAGTTCAGGATGTTTTTATACAGTTATTAGTAAGGTGAAACAGGCTTTTTAAGTCAATGTTGTTACAAAATATTCAATCTCAGCAAGTGCATTACAAATCCGGATCCGTCGTGAACACGACACCGGGCGGCTCAACCCGGATGCCGGATGTCGGATGTCAGATTACCGGCTAGTAATTTCCGTTTACGGTTTTCAAACGTCCCTTCGTGGCCTTAGGGCATGAACATAAATTAATACTAATGCTAAAAGCAGACCAAAATTCTTCCGCATCCCACGCGCTGACAGAATTTTCAGTTGTATATTATGGAATTATCATAATCACTATTACAGAACAGGGAAGGTCGATTTTTGTTTCGACAATTTGAAGTTTCCAGAGTTGAAAACTCTCGGCATGTCATGGCTGCAAAAAATCGCGAGGAGTGCAAATCTGTAATTCAAGCCCTATATCTCAACAGAGGATAAAAGGATTAGAAGAAGAAGAGGAAGTAGAATTTGAAAAAAAATGGAAGCCATCCATTGATGTTACGCGCCGAATGCTTTTGATAAAGTCATCAGCATTTTTCAAAATACCTAACAAACATATATAATTATAAATACAAGGTTTAAATTAGTCCACGAACGAAACTAATTACTTACATAATTATTACTATGAAAATAATTAGTGAAATGATGAAAAAAAAATACCATTACCAATCCAATCTAGACCTTAGACGACAAATAAGATTCGGTGAGCTTACAAAGTCTTTGTGGTTATAGATACTTTCAAACAAACTTGGTAATTAAACTTTTTTTTTTATTTATTTATTTTATTTATTCAATCTTACAACTAGTTTCCTTGAGACGTGCTTAGCTATTTGAGAGTCTGAGAATGACAAGAATTTTATGTATTTTTTTTATATTTCTTGACAGTAATGTATTGATATTTAGTGTTTGTTTTATTAATAGAAAGGTGACTTTATTGTTTATTTAGAATTATCCCAAATATCTGTCGACCTCAGAATCATTCATTTACTATGCGTCGTAGCAGCGCTACGCCGTAGCATGTACTACGGTCTATAGTAATATACCGGTTCAGCTAACGCTAGTACAGTATCTACCACATTTGAAATATTCAAGAACCTCTATTGTCCTTCGTATAAAAGAGGTTAGACTGCAATATTCTTGCTTACAGTAAGCACAAGAATCCTGTGAGCAATTTTAAGTTCTTTGTGGCGCTTTGAGGCGTCGAGGCGACCTGTTGACTTCCTTTGTGTTTGGACCGCTAGGCATATAACAAAACCATTGCTATGCGAGTCGCGTCGCTTCGCCATCTATTTGCAAGTACTTGATTTGTTAAAGGGAATTTTTAACATGCGCTTTTAAAAATGCTGGTTTTCTCCGCGTAGTAACCAAGATGTGTTTTCTGTACAAATAAGGCAAACGAACAATATGGCGATATAAAAAAAAATAAAGAAATATTTAAAAGTAATTAATAGTTCACTTTCAAGATTTTTTTCTCTTTTTACCTCCAAAATACCTCAAAAAAATTCATTTCTCGGGAATGTGGTTTTCCTCACGATGTTTTCCTTCACCGATGAGCACGTGATAATCATTTATGATCCAAACATCAATTCGAAAACAAATTCGACAATCATTGGTTTATGCCTGTGCTGGATTCGAACCTGCGACCTCAAAGTGCTGCGAAGGCAAAAAGGTTCTACCCACTGGGCTACCACGGCTATATAAAAAAAGTAAGTAAAATTGGATTATCATATGTGTAGTTTTAAGCAAATTATAAATCATAACATTTTTACACACAGAGCCGTAATTTCGTAATATACATCCAAAAAGGATGCGGTAGTAAAAATGCAAATAAAAGGTCTAAAGAGGTTACAGACATCATGTGCATCGTAACCAGTGATATGCTGTTCTCGGGAATGTTCCCACTTTGAGAATATTCCTGGCAGACTTATGTAACAAGAGCTTTATTACCTAACCTTTAGGATAAGACCAGAGTAGAAGAAAAAACCATTTTGAAAAAGAAATTCAGCCAGTGTCCTTACTAGGGTATGCAATCCCGATCTCGCAAGATCTCGTCTAATATTTCGAGATCAATCCAGCACAAATTCGAGATTGACGGGATTGGGCGGCAGTAGTCTTTTTACGTAGGTAGCTTTGTTTTTAAGTAGCTACTTTCAAAATCACCCGTAACTACTTCCTAATCTCCATGAGTTATACTTTTTGTTTAAATTATGCGGATTTCGAAAGAAAATTTAATTTAGTTAGTAATACTGAAGAATAACGGTTCTTGTTTTCTTTCAAAAAATATTTTGTTTTCATTAACCTCATTTATCACAAACAAGCAGTTTTCATTATTTTCTGCGATCCATAATTTACATTTTTTATGAACTAGACAAGCAAAAAAAAAAAGCTACGGGGCGGAAGGCGAGAGGGAAACCACTGCCCTATTTTTCCCTAAAAGTAGCATGGAAAATGCTACACCGACAAGAGTGTGGCTCTTAAATTAGTGATGATGGTAAACTAGACAAGACGCCGAAAATTTCGGGATCTCACTGGATTGATATTTCCAATACCGGGATCGGAATCCAGGATCTCGAATTTGCGATCTCGAGTCGGGATTGTGTTCCCTAATCATTATTACTATTAGAGTTTATACAACGGGAACATTCCCACTTTGGGAAAATTCCCGGGAACGGCGCACCACGTGCAGCGTAACTGAGACATGAAAAGACTCAGTTGCTTGGTGGCTGAGCTGACTCTCCTGAATAATGTATGAGTTCATCTCATACACGTTTCGCTACGGAAATGAACAAGCACTAACATAGTGTCGAAATTAATGGGTTATTTTGATGGGTTACAAATGAGTTACCATAAAATATTGGCTTTGTTCTCAATTGGTAGATCGTACATCTCTACTCATTGGTAGTGGTCGCCTGGAAGATATTGTTTCATACCAATAAGGCCGCCTATTTGTACTGTTGTTATTTGTATGTTATGTTTAAGTGCAAAAGAGTATATTTGACTTGATTTTGAATATTTCTTCGGCTTTACAACATGTCTCTTATTTCTCTCACAACTCAACATAAGCTCACAACTATATCCCAATTGGTGTAGTCAGAGGTACATCCATCGCAAGATGAACTAAGTATCCACACCTCACAGAGCTTTCTGTTAAACCAACGTGATAGGTGGTGATCCGTATCGCCTCCTATGATGGTCGAGCCAACTGTATTAGTGAAAACTTTACAACTCATTGGTGCAAGTCCGGCTACAGTTGTCTCATGACGCGATAATATTAAACCTGCAGCGGTCATAATGTTTGTTTGTCCATCAGTTGCAAGAAACTTTCCTTTATTACTCTTCTGAAAGGAAGACTTTGTAATAAAACGCTGTATACAAAACAAATTGCATTTTATTTAGAGAGAAACAGAGTATGTTGTTTTGAGATGTCGACACTGTGAGTAGGTACTTTACAAACATAGCATAGCATTTCGTTTGTATTCTGGAAGGTGTAGACAAAAAAAAAGAAAAAAGGGCCGTGATAGTCTAGTTGGTAGAAAGCTTGCCTCTCACTTTGAGGTCGCAGGGTCGAACTCCAGCATAGGCCTAAACCAATGTAAGTATGTTGATATTGTTTTCGAATTCATGTTTAGATCATAAATGATTATCATGTACTTAGCGGTGAAGGAAAAAAGGAAACCTGCATTCCCGAGAAATGCATTTTCGGAGGTATGTAACCTAACCTGTATTGGGCTAGTTTTCCCTTCGCAGGACAAGCAGTCGCTTCTGCAAAAAACTGGTCCTGTAGAATCTTCAGGTTGGGTAAACGGACCCTGTGAAAAACGGGGCAATGCTAGGGAGATGATGACTTGAAGGGGTAGGCAGAGGTGTATAATACACCTACTCCTCGCCGGCTTTGTGATCCCAAAAAAACTTATACTTACAAAAAAAAAATGTAGACGCTGAAATTAGCCATGTACAGGAGTTGCTTTGCAACAATGGTTATAGGATAGATGTTGGAGCCTTGCGGCCAAAACCAAAGGTCAAGACGACCGTACCCAGGGTTGAACGTCAGCCAGCATTTCTTCCATATCTGAAGGGAGTTACCGATAAGATAGGAAATATTTTGAGTAAATATTTAATAAAAACTATATTTACCCCTTCAAAGACAATCGCACAGTCTACGTTCCCCGAAAGACTGTTTTCCGTTTGAGAGCCGCGGCGTTTACAAAGTAGACTGTAGTTGTGGTAGTTCGTACATCGGACAAACAAAACGGTCTATTTCTTGCCGTATTAAAAACATATTAGTGCCATGAAGAAAAATGACGTAAAGAAATCTGCTATAGCTGAGCATGTACCTACTGGAGTCGGGCCCTAACCACTGGATCGAGTTTAATAATCCACCAAATATTATCGGCAGAACGTCATTACATCCGCAGACTCGTAAAAGAGGCTATTGAAATCAGAAAACACAAAAATTTCAATAGGGAAGATGGGTTCAAATTATCGAGCATGTGGAATCCAGTAGTAGGTAATGTGGTGACAAAACTTGAGGACACAGTGAGTGCGGTTTGTCGTAGTGAGTTTGGTGCGAGTTCAGATGGTTCCGAACATTCCGATATCAAATACATAAACAAGCGGCAAAGAAAGAGGGAAGACAGATAATATATATGTCTGCCCGTAGAAAATTATGGATCACATACTCCACTCCAATCTCATCAGTCATCCCATGATCAGGGCACATGCAACAGTCTCGAAATATTGGGAGTCTCATATCCCTGCTTTAAACGCGGTAAGAACCCATTATTATGTGTTTTAATTATGACATTCCAGAAGTCTGGTTGCTGAGTTTGTTTATGCGATGTGACATTGTCAATCCGTCAGAATATTATTGTATTTGTACGGAAGAACACTGACTCCCATAATACAGATTCACTCTAGTTTGGGAGTTCAGAGTTCTTTACCTTGTGATATATTGAAACAGCCACGCATTGTCTTATATTTTAGTTGTACCTGTATAAGGCTATTTGATTTTTTTTTTGTAGACAGTTATTAAAAACCCGGCAAAAGAAATTGAGTCGATTTTTCGTCCACCATTACCATTGTATAATTAAATTAGCAAGCTTAACAAGATACTCCTTAATCACGTTCGAAATTTAAAATAAATATAACAACGGACTTAAATATTCCATTCCGACCACAAACAAAGTGAAAAAGGATTTCAACCATCAACAACCGTCGAGGTCTAATTTGGTAGTCATAAAGCAAAAACTTGAATACAGAGTTGTCAGCTAGTTAATGAAAAACCACCTGCCACTCGCGGAGTTGTGTCGAGAGTGTTGAGAGCCGAGAGCCGAGAGAACCCGGCATAAATTATGCAAACGCCGCCCGGACAAACACGCCGCATAAGCAGACATGAAAGAATATTTTCGTGCCAAAACATATTTTGGGTGTACATGACATAGGCTGGTTCTTGGCGATTAGGTTTATTTTGTTGGTACTATAGATATTGATTTAGATTACCTGTTCGGCGGTTTTAGCCAAGTTGCACAGTGTGGGTTGTGAGGTGGATGACTAACCTCATCAACCCTAATGTCAGGGTTATTATTGAGCCGCCAAAGGCCCCTGACGTGACTCAGGGACCAACGCTTAACATGCCTTCCGAAGCACGGTCATCTTACTTTCGGTCATTCAGGTGATCAGCCTGCAATGTCCTAAGCAAACTAGGGATCACAAAGTGATTTTTGTGATATGTCCCCATCGGGATTTGAACTCGGGACATCCGGATCGTGAGCACAACGCTCAACCGCTGGACCACGGAGGGCGTAAACAGTGATAAAAATTGGTCATTGTCAATATCAATTGCCATACATAGCCGATTGCAACATGGTTGATCCTCGAGTTTTAGATATTTCTTATTCTTCTCTTCTCCTATCGAGTGGATTGTGGGATCAAATGCTAGATATAGATTAAAACATAAAAATATCGTAAATAATGCTCTTCTGGCATTAATCTACTATAAAACCATTTCAATTCCCTTTAGCTCGTTAAAACCTGGGTTTAATCACATAAAAGACGTTAAAATAAGCTATTCCGTTGTATAAAAGCACTTTAATATAAATATCTCGTCGCGTTGTGGTCGCTAGTTTTATAGGGTCGTTCTGTACCTTAACGATGCGAACTCAGCTGCGTAGTAGAATGGAATAGATAGGAACCGTTGTCAATGGGAAAGTATATCGATTGGAAGCGAATATAGCTTAACTATGTTCGCTTCGATGCAGTTAGTGGAAGCGTAGTTTTAAAAGAACAATAAAGGCTCTATTACATTACGCGATCGATCAAGCACGAAGCGTTGGTATCGGGTAGTGTTATATTATAAATAGGGTGGCTCGGGCCCCGATTTCGACATACATTTAGATAATATACCTTCGCGACGTATCGTCATATAAAAGGAGTAATACCCAATAAAATGGCAACTCTCCGCTCCCTACCGGCGGCGGCGTCTGAGTTAGGTTTACCTCACTCAAACACAGTTTAGACTTGAATCGTATGGCGTCAGACGTCACAAACACAGATGCGCGTGTAAGATAATGTCAATAAATATATCTATATATATTATATATATTTAGATATATAAACATAACAGTTGAAAATTAATTACAGGTTTCCACTGATAACTCTAAACTAGTTAATATGATATCAGAGAGGTGTGCACATGCAAATAAAAGTTAAAAGAGAGAAGATAAAAAGAACATTAGGTGTCAAAAAACCTCTGACTGAATAATCTTATAAAGGCTCCATATAATATATATAAAGTGTCCGTGTACAACGAGGTTGTTTGTATGAAATGTCCGGGGTGTGGTATCGTGCTCAAATCACGTAACGTATTAAGGCCTTAAGAGTATACAAGTGTAGATTATCTGTTGCATAACTGAAGTGGCTAGTGGCTAGTGGCTTCTATGGTCTAGTGGATGGACCGTTTCACTAACGATCTGACGATCCGGATAAAATTCCCGATCGGGGTATTATCGAAATTACTTTTAGAGACTGATCTTGGCTGAATCATCTGATGGTCCGAGCAGTAAGATAATTTTGTGCTTCAGAAGGCATTTGAACCAGGTTGGCCCAAGCTACTATTTACTTAAGTTGTCGTTAAATGAGCCATATCAGGGACCTCTGGCCTTCATAAGTAACCTTGAGACCAGTGCCGTGTTTATTAAACTTACAAGTCTACACGTTCACAAGATACGTGCAAAACGGCAAGGTACGCGTAAATTACGTTTATAAAATAAAAATACAGAGATATTAAAATAATTATACTTGTGAAATATTATAATGACACTTGTTACATATAATTTACATGTGTATTTTTGATAAACACATTCTTGTAATGAAAATCTTTACAAGAAAATTTCTTGGCTTGGCTTGACAGGGCTTGTAAGGTTTGATAAACAGGGGGCTTAAAATGGCCACATCGAAGCAATTCATCTAAGAAAGCAATATTGCAATTTGACATTAAAATTTGCGCATATAAAAGTAAGTGCGTAATGCAAAAAAAATGTCAAATAGCAATATTGCTCTCTTAGATGAATTGCTTCTATGTGGCCATTTTAACCTCCTTGGGCATTGGTTTAGTGACCTTCTCATTCATTCTTTTATCGTGTGTGATAGATTATAAGAATGAGCAGATAAATGAACAAGTCTAAAACTAATTATGAAAAGTCTGAGAGAGCTTCTGTAAATATTTTTATCGTGATATTGATAACGATATGTCAGGAATATTTTGTTAACATCTTCCCTTTTCTTTGTCGAAGATGACTTCATTTGAAGTAGAGATGAAATCCTTTTATATTTTTATGATGCTTGAGGCAAGAGAAATAAGTATTGCCCCTTGTTAGAGTCTTATCCAATAATATGAATAGGCTTCATGTCAACTTAGAGAGCTTCGTATGAGTACGGTTGTCGACGAAAATTTGGAAATTATTATTTATGATATACGGAGAATACAGTGCCGTGATAGCCCAGTTGAAAGAACTTAACTTTTATCGTGAGGTCGCTGGTTCAAATCCAGCAATGATTTTCGAATTTCAAATTCATGTTTCGATCTTAAATGATTCCACCATCAGCCCTGAAAAAGAGATCTATCTAAAATTGACGTGTGTTCAGTTATTGTTTCGCCTGTCGATTACCCCTTTTTCTTTTCATCGGATAAGAAAATGACAGATAGGGTATGTCAGTGGTAGGTAGGTACAACTTTAAATAAAATTAGGAGATGTCTGCAGTAATCCACACCGAGTGTCTGTGTTGAAAAACGTCTTCAGTTTAGTACTTTTACACACACACAAGACCATCGTCAACGAACACCCATCAATGTACCTCTGTAGGTACCACAATTTATTTCTGAATTAATAACTTAATAAAATAACACAGGAAACGTTTTGATTAAGTTCGTCTTGATGCTTATTAAATTACTTAAACCAGTATCCTTATAATATAATTTAATACCAATGTGAAAATAGATGCAAAAAACATCCTTAACAGAATTTTATATTTATCACGGGGAATCTTTGATTACTCGTGGCTCTGCCCACTCCATTAGGGATTACGGGCGTGAGTTTATGTATGTATGTATGTATGCACGGGGAATCTTTTACATATCGAACAGAAACATTAGTTTTATGTTGTTAATAATTTTCATAGCCTCCTAGATGTAGTGGTTAGAGCGTTGGGATCACGATCTGGAAGTCCGGGTTCGATTCCTGATCGAAATCAAAATCTCTTTGTGAGACTATCCTTTGTTTCGTAAGGATATTACTTGAATCATCTTATTCTCCAAAAAGTAACAAGTTGGCCCCGGCTACTACCTTTAAATACACTTCACTCTATAACATAAAAAATGTTTAAATATTATATAGGGCTAATTTAATAACATCACATTAGACGTTTCTTAATTCAATAATTATACAGTTTATTATTGCATGCTGGCTCTTGTTTATTATGAGTCTGACGCACTCAGATGTGATCTATGAGATTTACGTTGTCGACTGTACCATCCTCTATTGTATGAGAGAGTATTGCACTTGGATGAAATTGGATATGTCGTACTGGTAACCCAATTTCAACAACAACATAAGCTCACGACTATAAATCCCAATTGGGGTAGTCCATCCATCACAAGATGAACTAAGTACCCACACCTCATCGAGCTTTCTGTTAGAGCAACGTGATAGGTGGTGAGCCGTATCGCCGTCTAGAGCGGTCGAGCCAACTGTGTTAGAAAAAACTGAACTTATCTATATATATAACTAAAAATATAAAAATATAATATAACTAACTGTAATATTATAACTAACTGTAAAATATAATATAACTGAAAAAATATATAGGTATACCCGTATTATACCTATTACCATCATGAGGCCCGAATTTCCATTCCCAATAGTTGAACAATGGAATTTGGACTTTAACTATTTAAAATGTAGCATTAAATTGTATCTATGATAAATAAATAAAAAATAAAAAAAAAAGCATTTGGGCTTTACTAAGTTATTATTATCATTACGTAAGTATTTTTTTTTTGTTCTTTTAGTTCGCAGATTGTGGTGCAAATTCTCGTTCCTGGTGGAGTGTTTTGTCCTTCGTGTTTGTGAGTGTTTAGTGAGTACTTTACTCACTACCTACTAGAGATATTTTTTTTTATAGATAATGGTGATGATTCCAGTACACATACGTCTTGTTTTAAGTTACACCTGTCATTTTCTTATCCGCCGACTAGAAAAGGGATGGGTAATCAACAAACATAAAAATGGAACACACGTCAATTTAAGGTCGAAAAAACAACCCTCTCAAAATTCAGAACACGCCAAACGCCTTATCTATATCAGAGAAATACCTATTTGTTTCGCGTGGGTTATTCATTCATTCACTCATTTATTATAAAAATAACAGTGTTGTCAATCATTCTTCCCTTTCTCCTTTTCGACTTTTTTTTAAATAAAAAAAAGGAAGTGTCTGCCGGAATCAGGGCCATTAATTACTAACGGCCTCCGTGGTCTAGCGGTTGAACGTTGGACTGGGCCCACGATCCGGATATTCCGGGTTCGATTCCTGGTGTGGACATATCACAAAAATGACTTTGTGATCCCTAGTTTGGTTAGGACATTTCAGGCTGATCACCTGATTGTCCGAAAGTAAGATGATCCGTGCTTCGGAAGGCACGTTAAGCCGTTTGTCCCGGTTACTACTTACTGATGTAAGTACGTAGTCGTTACATGAGTCATGTCAGGGGCATTTGGGGGCTCAATAGTAACCCTGACACCAGGGTTGATGAGGTTGGTAATCCACCTCACCACCCACATGATAGAATACATAAATTAAAAAAAAAAACATGCTAACGAAGTACTGCTTAGCCAAGGAAGCAATAAAGCAAGTTTAGAACGTGCTGTGTTTATCAATTGCTTCGTTCTAGTGCATAAAGCGATAAGGAAGTTACCCAGGGCTGAGTAGAAACTTTTAATTAATTGCCTGTGATCACCCGATAGGCAATGTACTAGCACGGTCACGAGTACTAATATGTATACACTTTGAAACCATGTCACATTAACTTTTTTATTAAACCGTAAGTATCATTAAATGTCAAATATATTATGATAGTGCGACAGGGTTCTAAAGTGAGTACATGATATTGCTCATGACTGTACTGGACCGAGTATTGTACCTAGTATAGTACGTTTAGTGATATCTACGATATGAGCTTTCATTTTTTCTTGCATTGAATTGCCTATTATTATTTAGGCCACCTATTGTGCTTATTTTTTATTCGTATGTTTATGTCCTTTGTATATATCGTTGTGCAATAAAGTATTATTGACAGATTGATTGAATTTACACCTTCCGTGGTATAGTGGTTAGAGAATTGGGGTTACGATCTGGAAGTCCGGGTTCGGTTCCTGATGGGGACACTAGAAAATTTGTGAGACTGTCCTTTGTTTAGATAGGACATTGCAGGCGGAATCTCTTTAACTTCTGAAAAAGTAAAATGATTCCGTGCTTCGGAAGGCATGTTAAGCCATTGGTCCCGGGCTAGTAGCCTAAACACTTCTTACGAATTACGTTGACGAAATTGGAGATGTCCTTAGAAAAGGTTCAGTACGATATGCTCTGAACCGACGTGCGTGTATGACCATTGTTTTTAGAACAATATATTAGACGTTCTAAAAATTATTTAATTACAGTGTCACTAACACTGTGTACAAATACAAATATACTTTATTGCACCAAAATAAAAAGAAAATATGATATAGAAATAGAAATGTTTTATTGCGACCACGTACAAATTGTGGTGTTATAAAAATACAGAAGTAAGTATTATAGTATCAACGTGGACCCGGTAAGGGCACTGCAACTGGTAGAGAGGACAACATACTTAATTATTAGTCAGTGATACAATTTATATTAACAATATTAAATTGCACTTATATTTTTAAGTATTGTTTTATATGTTTATTATGATTTAATTTATAAAATGTTATTAAAAATATTCATTTTAATTTATCATTTATACAGGGTGTTAGTGACATCGTAACGAAAACTTTGAGGGGTGATTGAGGCCATGATTCTGAGATGATATCAAGTGGAATTTTCCGTCGCAAAAGTATGGAATTGAAAATAATTAAAAAAAACACATAAATTTTCAGGAATATTCAGACTGAAAATTCCACTTGATATCAACTCAGAGTCATGGTCTGAACCATCCCCCTCAGTATTCGTTACGGTGTCACTAACACCCATACCTACTTGTATGGCTACCGTATGTACTTGTGTGGGACGTAAGTGACATCGTAACGAATACTGAGGGGGATGGTTCAGTTGATTATTTTGAGTTAATATCAAGTGGAATTTTCCATCGCAAAAGTATAGAATTGAAAATAATAAAAAAAAAAAAAATAACATGAATTTTGCGACGGAAAATTCCACTTGATATTAACTCAGAATCATGGTCTGAATCATCCCTCTGAGTATTCGTTACGATGTTACTAACACCCTGTATAATCATTAACTGTGTAATAGCTTTTAGTGATAAGTAGTAGCTTTAGTTGTTTTATAAAATAATTTCCGTTGGTTTCATTTTTAATAGTATCAGGAAGGTGGTTATATATTTTGAATGACATAACTAGTAGGCTGATGGTGTGCAGAGCTAGACGGGAGGTGGGTAGCATCAGTCTCTCTTTATATGTGTATATATATGTGTGTGTGTGCGTGTATGTGTGTGTGTCTGTGTATGTCTGTGTTTGTCTGTGTGTGTCTGTGTTTGTCTGTGTGTGTCTGCGTGTGTATGTATGTGTCTGTGTGTGTGTCTCTGTGTGTGTGTTATATGTACTGTCTTTGTGAGAAGATTCTACGTGTGATGTTTCGACGATAAATAAAGATTAACAACGTTATCACTGGACCTAATAAGACAAGTTGGTTAGCTAGTATTAGTAGAGGCTATCTACTATCTAATGGATTACCAACTTGTAATTGATTACCTGAGTAACTGCTTAGTAGCCGTGTCTACTTGATTTCTATCTGAATTGGACTATTCCGCTTTTCCTTTCTCGATAACGAAAACGACCCACTTTTCCTAACGATTCAACTTGGAAATTGCCAAAGTTTAAGCGCCTGTTTGATTGATCATTAATCACATTTTTATGTACTTATATATTTTAAAGGTATTTATGTAATGTGATTTCTGACGTTGTACACATTTTGCGTCTTTTAACGGCAAACTGACGTAAAATGACTGGCAGGCTGAATGAAACGTAACGTAAAGGTGTGAGAAAGAGAGAGCGAGGAGTGAGCGAGAGAGAAGAGAGGATTGAGGAATGACAGGAAAATGGCGGTCGGTTGTTTGAAAAAGGGGAAACGTACAAACGTTTAACGTTTTATAATTAAACAAACAAAGGTAAACAAATATAAAAAAAATATTTTTCGTAGATTATGTTCCATACTACAACAGCCTCCGTGGTCCAGTGGTTAGAGGGTTAGGCTCACGATCTGGAGGTCCAGGGTTGACTCCCGATGGGGACATTGTCAAAATCACTTTGTGAGACCGTCCTTTGTTTGGTAAGGACATTAAAGGCTTGAAGCACCTTATTGTTTGAAAAAAATAAGTTGATTCCGTGCTTCGGTTGGTCCCGGCTATTAGCCGTAAAAATACCTCCACCAACCCGCAGTGGAGCAGCGTGGTGGAGTATGCTCCATACCCCCTCCGGTTGATTGAGGGGAGGCCTGTGCCCAGCAGTGGGACATATACAGGCTATTTATGTATGTAACTTTTTTTTGACGTGATTTATTGTAGATTTGCATTGGCGTTAACTACTTGGCCGAACAAACGGAGAGCGCTGAGGACTCTCACCCGGTACAAAATTTAAGACAACAGGCCTGAGGGTGCTCAGTTAGGCGTGAAACAGAATCTTTCGACTATATCCCAATTGAGGCAGCCAGAGATACTAAGTACTTACACCTCACCGAGCTTTGTTGGTCTGTTAGACCAACGTGATAGATGACCCGTGTCGCCGTCTATGATGGTCGAGGCAACTTTGTTAGTGAAAACTGCACTTAGCATAAATTAATAATTAATTGGTGCAAGTCCGGTAACGGGATTTGAACCGGAGCTCCCCTTTTGAGAAGCAAGTTGGTGAACCGACATAGTTATAAAAAAATATTCTGTCAAGGTTTTGGAATTTCAAATGGCTACCCGCTCGTAGTATTATTCCTTATTCTATGTCGCTGTTTCCATTTTGTTCACGAATTATGACGTGAATGATTTATGTTTCGTTTATTCCTTGATATTTGTGTTACGAATTCCAGACCGTACCACAGACGTAATATTAAAAGTTTCATTCACGAGTAAAGGTTTTCCGAGAACGTTTATTGTAGGCGTTAAGAATTAAATTTCTCATACATAAACTCTTACCTGTAATCCTTAAAGATAGGCAAAGCCGCAAGCATCCGAATACAGCTTGGAGCCAATTTTGGCACGGTGTCTTGGGATAGATATGATGGACCGAATTATTCTCTAACAACCGATATAACAACCTCCGAGCCGTGGTAGCCCAGTTGGTAGAACTCTTGTCTCTCACTTTGAGGTCGCAGGTTCGAATCCAGCACAGGCCTAAACCAATGATTGTCGAATTTGTTTTCGAATTCATGATTAGATCATAAATTTTCGGAGGTATGTAACCTGTATTGGGCTGGTTTTCCCTCCGTGGGTTGAAAGGTCAAACAGGCAGTCGCTTCTATAAAAAATCGGACCTGTCAAATCTTTAGGTTAAATAAGCGGACCCTGTAAATAACGGGTTAATGCTAGGGACATGGTGAACCGATATACAACATAATATTAAAAATATTCGCGAAACATTTTATTCTTCTCTCATAAATTTCAGAGCAGGAACATCAGTCGGAAAACTAATCAAAGAAAAAAATTCAAAGAAAATGTCTTCGAGCGTTGATTGCAAATCAAAAGGAACACTGATGAATAACAGAAAAGGGCAGAGCCGAAAAATTAAAAATTCTCATTGTAACCCCGAAAATTGGCGAATCTCCTTAATCCGTAACTGGCTTAGGGAGCTTACCGCACAATCAACGGAGGAGGCTTAAAGGCAGTCTGGGGTTTAGAGGAGCTGGAAAATTAATTTCGGAAAAAAATGTACGGATCAACCGTGAAGTCAGCTCCACTACAGATAAGCCGATTTAGAGATGAAATGTGTAGTTGGTTAGCAAAGAATTACGATGAACAATGGAGCTAGCTTGCGGCTTTGTCTAGCGAAATGGTTTTTCGTGAATTTATGTGGTTAAGTATACCTAAATTGTAGTTTCTGAGTAATACGTGGACAAACAAACATACATACACCTATGAAATTTGGCGTACGTATTGAGAAGCCCTCATGGAGTAAAATATAAGTACGAATATTATGTAATTCCAACAATATTAATAATAACATATACGTATACATAAACGTATATTATACATAATAGGTCAAATTCATAACCTCTTTCTTTTTAAAATTGCTTAAAAGTAGGTTGGCACAACACAGTGATCTTTATTTCTAAATTTAATGTGATGTGTGTACACACACACATACACACACACACACACACACACACGCACGCACGCACGCACGCACGCACGCACGCACGCACGCACGCACGCACGCACGCACGCACGCACGCACGCACGCACGCACGCACGCATACACACACACACACATACATTGAGGTCATTTTCAATCCCCAATCGACGGTCTAGTCAAACCCCAGTGGCCTTAATTGATGGTAGGTTGTTGTGTAACACAATCCCATTTCATGCAGGCTTGCTCGCAGTTTCAGTGACGTTGTATCTTCCAGACAGGCAGCACAGACAGACAGGTCAGGTTGATTAAACCTAGATAGTATCTATTGTTTTTACATAAGTAAAAGTTTTTGACTTTATTCAATGCAAACAAAACGACAAATCGTATTATAATATAAGTAGCGAAGAGCAAAATATATATAACATAAACAGCCTATAAATGTTCTACTGTTGGGTACAAGCCTTCCCTAAATAAAAAAATAAAAATATAATTTCCCAAAAAGAAGAGAAGAAACAACATCTAACATTAGTAGCTTTTAGTTTATCTAAAAACGCACAGTGATATTCTATGGCTCCCAAATTGGGAATAAACCTTTATCTTGGGGGGCAGTATAAGACTGGATAAATGTTATGCATTAAAATTATGTCTAAGCAAGATATAAGTTATGCACTAGAGTTATGGCTATGTCATTGTTGGTACAAAGTGGCGTGACTCTCTAAGGCATACAATGCATGGCAACTTTATGGTTGATGGTGACTCTATAAGGGGGTACCTATGCTGCACATCCACCACGCTGCTCTACATCTCGTTAGTAGAGGTGTTTTATATGTACTCACACTTAACCGGCTTTTTATTTCATTTTCTCTCACAAGCAAATAAAATGCACATTGACCAAATTGGAGATGTCCTTAGAAAAGGTTTAGTGCGATCTACTCTGAACCGGTGTGCGTGTATGAAATGTGTGAGGACGGAAGCAAATGGAATTCCACAGTCTCTGCTTACCCCGGTGGAAAAAAGAGGCGTAGGTGAGAAATATTAACTGTAGGCACCTCCTTATATTTCTAGGTTCTCACTCACTCCTCACAATCTCCGATCTAGTAATAATCCCGTTCTCATTCAACAAAGCATTAAGCCAATTAAAGTTCTCATTCCCCAATAACTCCCCGTAAGCAATTATATAACTCCACAGACGTTTATAACACCTGCTTGATTAGACCCCAGGAATTATATATAAGCGCGATAAATTCCCTTTATTAGCGAACTTCCTCACGGGACGATGCAATTTGTGCGATATCGAAACTAGTGACAATTTGTGAACATTTGCATAAACTTAAATATAAGAGTATTATTATAATTATACATAATATATGTTTTGGGTTGTACCGCACCGCACTGGAGCAGCTTGCTGGAGTAAGCTCCATACCCCTCCGGTTGATTGAGGGGAGACCCGTCCGTAGTGTCCTCAGCACTGGGACGTATTTAGTATATTTATGATATATTATAGGTTACTATCTCATCTCACCTATTTATTATACATTATACTTTTTACTAATTTTCATAATGTTTATGTGTGTGTGAAAATAATGAGTTATGAAGTCACAAAAATAGTTCAAATGTCGAACTGTTTGTTTCGTGTGGTCTGATATTGCCTTTTTTACCTTAAAATCGTATATACATGCGATATCCCATCGTGCAGTGAGGAAGGTCCCTTATAAGCAAGTCAGGAAAAGGTAAGAATTACCGCCAATTACAGAAGTATTACCGAATTGTAATTCTACGTTATGTGTGTTGGCTGGACGTAATTGTTTCACTTAGATCGTAAAAGACTGCTATAGCAATTACAATTCGGTAATACTTCTGTAATTGGCGGTCATTCTTACCTTTCCCCTGGCTTGTTTATAAGAAACCTTCCATATTATTGTCTACCTTGGAGGAAAAATGCTCATGACTGTACTTAGATTTAGGATATACTTATATATAAATAAATTAAAAAAACTTTTTTTTTGTCTTTAATTTACTTAAGGGCTTCAAAAAAAAAAAAAACTTAAAAGTACCTTTTCCCAACAACGATACAAAATAAACATAGCATAAACATTCTAGTGAGCGAATTTATTGCTTTTTAGTTATGCGCTTGAAGTCGGTTTTTTTATATTTTTTTTTGATTATTTAGTTTCATGGCTCTTAAACTAGTGTCACCACTCTCTTACAATAATAATGAGGGGCTTTTCAGGCAACGTTCTTCTAAAACAATATAGATGGCGCTGTACAGATTTTTCTTCGTTCAACCTTTTAATTTTATAGATAGCAGACATAATATTTGTTTTCATTTCACTTTTTGTTTTTATTTTCACTTTATTTTATTTTTAAGTTTTATATATTGTAACCCTCGGAAGCAGCGTGGTCACTCGCGACACGAGCATATTAAATTGCTTACTGGGAGGTCCTCAATTTCGATATTGTAAAATACTGGAGAAAAACAAAAGCAAACAAACTACTACTACTAGAACGGCTACGGCGGGCTACTTTTAGAACGGGCAAATAAAGTTGGTGCTTGCCAGAATCGGACCATTTGTACCGTCGGTGAAAAGTAATACAAGTCCAAAATTCAAGTTTTGAGAAAATCGAGTTTAAAGTTAAAAATATTCTAGCTCGCGACTTATAAGGAATAATGGAACAGAAGTTAGATGTGTCGATAGGTGATGATGGAAGGTTTCTTTTCTAATATTTAGTTATATTTAGAACCTAAACAGAAATGGTAGAGGATTAAAATAAATTACATGTATCAGTTGACACCAACTTTTATATTGTGTAAATTGATACAAGTCTACTTATACCTTTTTACACACATAACTATAAAAAAGTCATCGTTGATATATCATATTTCAATTATTAATTTTACAGTCTTATTTTACAAAAAACAAAATGTCTTGGAAGAAAGTTTATTTCATAATGTTGTAGAAAGGCAAAATTCTATTTATTTTCTTTAAAAAGTAAAGAAACGTAACTTATATCAATTGACACAAACGATAAACTGTAACGAATTTGTGTCAAGTGGTTTAACATGACTTATTTTTTCGGTTTTATTGTGTAAAATGATACATGTTTTTACGAATTTCTAATAATAAATACATATAAAGATGGTACACGTATATATAGTGTAAGGTGGCGATAATAAGATATTTTTGTTATGATTTTACTCTCAAAACTCATAAATAACCGGTCAAAACCACCACTGCTGCCCACTACAAACACATTTTGTCCACTACACTACGCCCCTAATCAAAACCACTTTTGGTTCATTTTTGCAGTCAAAATCTTACAAATTCAATTATGATAATATTTCCATCCCTAACAAATGAAGGTAAGAGGAATCATATTAAGACTGGTCATTAGGAATGTTTCGGGCTAGCCTGGCAGTATGGCCTGGAGATAAAGGTGATGTACCTACGTACTTTTAAACCAAAATCACACAAACCGGTAAGTGTTACTTCTTTCTTGCTGAAACTATTTAAAAGATCACAACTCATTCCACAATCAAAATCCCCTAAAGTAAAGTAAAATTCGATATTTCGAATTATCAAAATTCCCGGTCTAATGGTAGCCCGCAACATTGACAGAACGATAAACGGAGTCGAATCAATGTCGACGATGAGAATAGGTAGTGAAAATGAAGATCATTGGTTCACCTCCAAACCTATAGGTTACACAGGGCTATCCTCAGACCATGACCATGACCACCATGGACCATGGTTTGTTATGGTTAAGCTAAATGAGCTCGTTTCCGCAAAACTCTACACGTAAGCACACGTGGGGGACTTTCCGCGTATCCTCGCGTATGGACCACTATTGTGAAGTGGGCAAACTTCCCACTATATCATCATCATCCTCCTGCCCTTATCTCACTCTAGGTGGGGTCGGCACAACATATATGGGCAAATGTCCCATCTTCTTCTTCTTCTATCGTGTGGATTGTGAGGTGAATTACCAACCCCATTAACCCTGGTGTCAGGGTTATAACTGAGCCGCCATAGGCCCCTGACTTGACTCAATGAATACTCGAATGTCCCATATGTAATGTTATTTTAATGGGCTCAGTTTTCCGCATAAACATAAGTGGTCCATTATGCGTGCTTTTATTGACTATGTAAGCCAACTAAATCCTTTCAGAAGCTCAAATACCTCCTGGGATCTTTACAAACTTTGTGACCTGGTTTAATTAAGGGGTTGTGCCCGTGGTGTTGCCAATTATTTATTCTAATCTAATCTATCCTACAAGATCCCACTGCTGGGCAAAAGCCTCCCCTTCCTCTTTCCATTTTTCACAGTCCTGTGCGTAATTCTCTCTTATGTAATCAAAATACAGAAAACAAATATTACTGGTGGTGCTCAAGAGTTCAGAGCAGTTATTCCCTTTATAAAAATGAGAAAGCTCGACAAATTTACACCATTCAACGTGTTTGAGAAACTGGTAATCTTCTCTTGAGAAGATGTGGCAGATCCCGATGCTGCCGATGCCGAGCTGTCATCTACGGCTGTGTAGGTTCAAAAATACCACTACCGGCGCTTGCATAAAAGATCTAACCAGCGTGTATTGAATGGCTTGCATATTAATTGGAGCTCGATAATATTTGGAGCCATTATTTTCACGTCTACAACCTCCTTAGCAATGAAGGCAGCGTTCAATCTGCCACCGCTTAACCTGCATGTAATCAAGAAAACTATGTAAAACAGCTATGCTTCGAGCTAAGGGAAGGAGACTAACGACAGTTATGACAAATCTCAAATACCTCTTGACTAACCCTGCCATGGTGATAACGACGCCATGATCAGGACCCACAACTTATTGAGGTACTGTAATTAAGTACAACAAGGTGGTTATAGCAGAAAGAGAAAAAACACGGTTTGGTCTGAAGTACTAACTTAACCTATACCCATTCGCAATGCGGATCAGATATGGTTTGCTGTGGCTCTAGACAAAATGTCTTCCCATAGACAGGTTTATGCGGAGGTCACCCTAGGATACACACTGGTGGCGCATGGCATCGAACTTGTATGTATCATTATACACGACACGTTATTGATATCTAAGATCGTATTTTCTGAAATATTTTGATATATATTAATTTATATTACTTTTCACAAAAAAATAAATTTGGTGTTTGATGTTACAACTAAAATTATATCATTAAACACGGACTGTGAGAATTCAAGGATTGCGTGTATTTTAATATATGTTGAGTTGTATTTACTTACACCAAAATATTTAGTGAAAATCTTCATTTCACTTTAATGCAAGTTAAGATGAATTATGTTACACGTGTTATAACAGCATGAATCCTTCACAAACAGTACTTATATCACTAAACACAAAAATTATCTCCGTATTTATAATAGCTACAGTTACGAGAATTAGACAGAAAGAAAGAGAATTTTTTGAACATGAAGTGTGTGCTAATAACTCAAAAGTGATACAACTCGAGTTGTATTACTTTTCACCGACGGTACAGCATTAACGGTATCTGACCTAACTTTACTAAGTAGAAACTACAAACTTACCGCAAGTATCGAACTTGTAAACTTCTTTTGTCTGAACAGACCATAATACGTGATCACGACGTGTGCTGTTTTTATCAAAACTTACAAGTCTACACGTTCATAAACTACAAGTTACTCACAAGTACGTGTAAATTTCTATTCCTAGTTTACATAAACGACCTATCTAGTCTTGTAAAACATGAGGTGGTGCTGTTTGCAGATGATACCTCCTTACTTTTTAAAGTAAAGAGACGACAAGATTCCTTTGACGATGTAAACAATGCCATTTCAGAGGTAGTGGATTGGTTTACTGTAAACAACCTGCTACTTAATGAAAATAAAACAAAATATGTTTATTTTACGTTATCGAATGTTAGTAGGCCACTCGATTCTATTATTGTAAAAAATAAGGAATTGGACCTCACGGATACTGCTATATTTTTGGGAATTACTTTGGACGCTAAGCTGCAATGGAGTCTTCATATTGATAAGTTGTCCAAAAGGCTTAGCTCAGCAGCATTCGCGGTCAAAAAAATATGTTTAATAACCGATGTAGAAACCGCGCGATTAGTTTATTTTGCCTACTTCCACAGTCTAATGTCGTACGGCATCTTGCTATGGGGTCATGCTGCAGATATGAACAGCATTTTTGTTCTGCAAAAGCGAGCCATTCGGGCGATTTACAAATTGGGACCCAAGATGTCACTCAGAAATAAATTTAAAGAAATTAATATTTTAACTTTGGCATCACAATATATCTTTGAAAACTTAATTTATGTAAAAACACATATAGGATTATTTGCAAAAAATAGCGACCGGCACATTGTTAATACCAGGAATAAAAATAAACTTGCTTTACAAGTCAGTCGATTACATAAGATTACTAAATCTTTTAAGGGGCAATGTATACGTTTTTACAATAAGATTCCCATAATTTTCCAACTCTCACGATAGAGCTAAGAAGAAAGGTATAACTTATGGTTATAAATATCTTCAACTAAATTATCTAGAGCAGGCATATCTAAGCCCAACAATTCAACGATAAAAATTAGGATAGTTACATTGGACTAACACTAAGAAACATGTCCAAGAGCACGTTGACCTTCCATCTAGACCTCCCGTCAATGTTTGCTTTCTTCGTGTGAAATTCGATGCAAATTTTCATAACAAAGCCGAATCCCCATTTAGCCCCAATTCCTTGTAATCTTCCGCGGAATTATGTGCGTAAATTCGGCAGCAAGATGACAGGCGGGACTAAAGGAATAAGGGGAGTATATAATCGGTGAAGCAACTATGTAGAAAGACTTGAACACTTCTATTCAATTATTACTGCGTACATATATATAAGTTAACGCCTATTTCCCGCTGGGGTAGACATAGACCATGAAATTATACCTACTTACTACCTACGATCCTGACACACTTTCGGTTCTTCGACTTTCATCAAAGACTTCATTCATTCATTGATTCATAATATAATAATTCATTCGTCAGATATGTGGTACAATATTGATCTTATCATCCATGCTCGCCAGTTTAGTGTACTCTTGTTCTATAAAACATCCTGGTTCTGATCAGGGTGTGAACGGTCACGAGATATGTATACACTTTGAAACTACGTCACATTAACTTTTTTGACAAATTATACCGTAAGTCTCATTAAATGTCAAATATGATAGTGCGATAGGGTTCCAAAGTGTGAATGTACGCCTGAGCCTTCCTCTTCCAACTCTACCACTTAAACCCGTATCACAAATCTCATTTAATTATTTTTTTCATTGTACATAATACTACGTATAAATATGTACTTTTCTACTATTCTATAATACATACCCATGAAGATGACGTACCCATGTTTCACTGAGCATTATGTTAGACCAACATCTTCTATAGGGTTGTGAGGTGAATTACCAACCTCATCAACTCTGGTGTCAGGGTTACTATTAAGCCACCAAAGGCCCCTGACATGGTTCATGTAACGATTACTTACAGTTAAGTAGTAACCGGGACGAACGGCTAAAATTGCCTTTCGAAGCACGGATCATCATACTTTCGGACAATCAAGCGATCAGCCTGTAATTTCCAGATACAAAGTCAAAATCAGAATTCGAACTTGCACCTTTGAATAATAATCAAATATTAGCAGGCACCCATAACAAAAAAATATCAATATATTAAATAGATAAAAATATTTAAAAATATAGATTTGTCTATTACTTTTTGCACAAAACAAGTGCTAAGAACTAAACAGTAGATCAATGCTCTTGAGAAATGGCATATTTTTACGACGCTGCTGTTATACTGGTATTTACACTGTGCTAAGGACATGAGGCGGACTCAGAGCCGCGTTAACTGACAGAAGAATTTGCGAGCTTTTAATATTTCATAGTTGGGAATATACCATCATAGGTCACGCTAACGATTTTGATTCGATGTGGTGTGGGTACCTACTTCGTTCATCTTGCATCGTCCTTTGGATGTATCTCTGACCACCACCCAAAGGGATACAGTCGTGACCTTATGTTATCTTACATTTTATTGAGCACAAAGAACTTACAATACCTACAGAAATAGTAACGGCCCCGAGTCCTGCAGACACTTCCTAATTTTATATCCGTCATTTTCTTATCCACCGAAAAGGAATGGGACGCATGATTGACAACTGTTAATTTTTAAAATAATGAATAATCTGGGCGAATAAAATAGGCATCAAAGGAAGGGTTTTCAAAATTCCTGCCTAAAATTGACGTGCGTTCCATACATTTTATGCCTGTCGATTGCCCGTCCCTTTCCTTTTCAGCGGATAAGAAAATGACAGGTATAACTTAAAATAAAATTAGATGGTGTCTATAGGAATCGGCCCCTTATTCCTAGTAGTCATACCGAGTAGAATAACCACTGGAACTACTGGGAATTTCCTTCCCAATAGACTTACTGGTGAGACCACTGGGAATTTTGTACCCATCTAGACTTACCAGTAAAACAAAAGGAAATTCCCAGTAGTTCAACTGGTAAGACAACTGGGAATAGGGGGAATCGGCACCATTGGATACCTACTTATGTATAAATATACCTCTACAAAGTATTCGTTACGTAATTATACTAATTGCAAACTTTACAACTAAGTATGTTATTTTTTGCTATTGTACTGTGAACATATTCGATTTAGTGACTAGATAGGCTAGTGTTGATAATTGAAACGAGTCAGTGAACTATAAAAATTGTATTTTACTGAAAAGTACAGTACCGACAGCGTTAAACGGACAATGCGCACAAGCGCGGCGGCAGCGGAGTCAGTCGAGAAGCGGTCGTTAGCGCCGCTCGTGACGCCGCGTTCCTGTTGTCCCTTTTCATTTCCTGTTGTTTCCTTCATTAACGACTCGCGCATGCGCGTGTTAGTGTTGCCAAAAGTGACCTAGTTAGGCTATATAAAGAAGGTAACCACAATACGGCTTATGTGATTGGTAGCTTTATTCTCAAGGGACTAATACTCGTATGAAGGTATTAGGAAATATATTATTATCGATACTCGTTAAGCCGCCAGGTAAATGGTACCAGCTGTGTTGCGACCCGTGAATGTATTAACACACTGAAATGTGATACCGGAGTGCGTATGTCCGGAATGTCCGCACTCTTCGGTTGATGGTTTCTCGGCCATCATAAGAAAACGCAGTCCTTCAGCGCTGGCGTGTTCAATCTAGCACCAACAGCTTGAGAGTGTTTTCTGGGCAGTGGTACTCTTCACTTCTGCAGTGCTGGATGCAGCTCCACACCGTAAATAATTTAGTTTGTTTTTAGATCAAATAAGAATATGTTTATTGATTAAAAAAATAGAGGTGGCCTAGCACCACTGGCTTCGTCAAAAATGTAATTCTAAGCAGTCAATGAAATTCACACAAGCCTCGTCAAAGAATAAACCTTATCAGCAACAAGCTTCGTCAATATTACTCAAAAAGTCCATCCCTTACCATAACCTACGCGTTAAACTGGCATACTCACGATTCGGCGGCCCGAGGTTCGAATCCCGGTGGGGACATATAACAAAAATCACTTTGTGATCCTTAGTGTGGTTAGGGCATTACAAGCTGTTCACCTGATTGTCCGAAAGTAAGATGATCCGTGTAAGAAGGCACGTTAAGCCATTGGTCCCGGTTACTATTTACTGATGTAAGTGAGTAATCTTTACATGAGCCATGACAGGGGCCTTTGACGGCTCAATCTGATTGAGTCAATCATAACCCTGACAGCAGGGTTGATGAGGTTGGTATTCCACCTCACAACCCACACGATAAGAAGAAGAACTGGCAGCGATCCCTCGCTGTATGGCCAGAGAGATGCGCTGAACCAGAAATGACCCAGAGCGTGGATCATGCCCCCTATCTCTCAAACCCCTCGTTTCCCTTGGTCCCTGACAAAACTCAACGATTACTTATTACTTTTATTTTATTTTAATTTAAAATTAAGTATTCCGAAATAAATAATTTTGAATTTTTATTTTAATACAATTACAAATTAAATATTAATATAATTATAAATAATATTTATTTTATTTTATTTATTATGAATTAACAATTCAAGACCTTACGTGCCTACAATCCCCCCCGAGTTGTATCAGACGCAAAGGTCCCCATTACACTCACCGCATTACCACGTTGTATGGCGATGGAAAACCTTTGCACCAAGAAAGAGCCCGCACGCGTATCGGGCCCCCTCTCTCTTAACCTACGCCCCAGATCCTTAATGAAGGCTGTAGCCTCTATTTTTATTTTTGATTAACATTAAAATTGAAGGGAATATTTATGTTTATTGTAAGTATGTGGGTAAAAATGTTTTGATCCTGAGGCCTTAGCCAAGGTGTAAAACGAGGTATAAAGTGTTTTGGAATACGGCCTCTATGTGTATTGTATTTTATACCGCAACGATAGCATAATATTAAACATTGTATTTTTTGAGTTCAACCCTGTACAAGCTTAAAAGTACATAAGCGGGCCATTACAGAGGTAGATAATGTCGTTATCCGCGTTGTGTGGGACAGATCGTGAAACTACAAGTACCCTCGGAACATGGGTTTGAAGCCTTAAATATTTATAGAGTTTGTCGCACGGAGTCGACTGGAAAGGAAAATATATTAAATTTATTTATTTAACAAATTGAGTGAAGTTAATTATTAACAACAAGTAAATATACGCTTTATAGAATAGAATACATATTATAGAATAAAAATAAACAATGTGGCAAAAAGGATGTTCGTCGAAATTATCATAAGCTAGTACAGACATGGTCATGAGCAATATAATGTACCCACTTTAGGACTCCGTCACACTAAAATATTTGACATTTAGTGAGACTTACAGTTCAATTTGTCAAAAAAGTTAATGTGACATGGTACCAAAGTGTATACATACTAATGCTGGTGACCGTACGTATACGGATTATGCAACCCGACTGCGACAGAAAATATGTAACTAACCAAATAACAAGCGAAACTGTGTGAATGACATTGTTAAGGAAAATAATATACCTAAGAAAATTAATTATATTCCTTTAATAATCGCGCGCGCATGTACCTACTTAAAACGGCCGCGTAACGAGATTTCGGTAGACCGAACTTACGTTGAGATTTTACACGTAATACCTTTGCTTTGGCGAATTAATTAATTATTTTCACGCTGTGAATTTATAGGGATTGTGTGTATGACGTGACGGTTAAAAATATTGTTACGGAAGTGGGTTTCGGGATTGGAAGGAAACTCACTGAGTCCAAGGAGAAACGAATTTATTCACTATTCACACGGTACAGCTTCCGCACAGGGCTCCGCGGTATAACTCCGTCACCGTCACTTTAACACAGTACCAAACGCGATACTAGCACTGCACTAACACTGCGCTTAACACTGCACTTGACACTGCACTTTACACTGCTTTAAACACTGTATTTCACTTTTTCTTCACTTTCACTTTTTCACTTCTTCTTCTTGCTCCGATCGCTTTAGAAACTGAACTGGCTCTCCATCGTGGGTTGTCGTCACGGGCTATGCCCCCTTGGTGTAGCGGCTCTCGCCGCTCGCGAATACGGGCGGGGCACGGGGGTGGGCTACGGTGGGCGAAACTCGCCCCTCCGTGAGCCCGGTCGAGTCCGGTTTTGCCGCCGGCGAGTCAGCCCACCAGGTGGGACCCTGTTCAGGGAGGCCCGGTGAGCGTCTCCAGCAAGGCGGCGGAACAGGCTCTCCTTGCTCTTCCCACTCCTTATATACCCTACGGTCTCGTTTTAGAATTATTTTCTCGAATAATCTCGAGTGGAATCTTCGTGACCATTCTAGTAAAGAAAAACAAGGACGCTGCTATGCAACAGAAAAGGATGACGCTAAAAGGAAGAATTTACGATGACATTCCAGAAGTCTCTGGTTGCTGAGTTTGTTTATGCGATGTGATATTGTTAATCCGTCACAATATATTCATAAGAACTTATAACGTTATTTACTTTAGGTACTTATTGACCTATTTATTTTCATGTGCGTAGGAAACATTAAGTACTTAAATATTTTGGTTAAAGCGTTCGCTTATGTAATTGCTCTAATAAGGTTACTTATATAAGTTTAAAATAAATAAAAAAATAAAAAAACTAAACCCTACAATGGAAGAATCGCGTTGTAAAATGTATGAAATAAGAAAATATTTATTCCGAAATTCTTACTTCGCAGGTAAAAGCTAGTACCTACGTAGTAAGTATGTACCTGCATAATTATTTTAAATTAGTGCTATGTAAAAAATGTAGTTATGAGATTGAAAAATCTTGAGTATCACCTTATAAGGCCGCCTTTGTCCACTTTTAGTTTTAAGTATTTCCTTGAACCTGTCGGTATGTGACTTAACCTTTATTGGGCTAGTTTTCCCTTCGCGGGTTGGAAGGTCAGACAGGCAGTCGCTTCTGTAAAAACCGGACCTGTCGAATCTTCAGGTTAGGTAAGCTGACCCTGTGAAAAACGGGATAAAGCTAGGGGGATGACGACCGATCAATGTGAGCTTCCTAATGAACTTACGTCAAAATTAATGGTTTTGAAAATTGATTTTTATTTTGTTGTTGGATAAAAATTCTATTTCGTTGCATGCCTTGACGCCGACGACCCTCATCGACAGATTTTATTTGCACAAGTAATTGAAGAGCACGTGAAGTATATGTATATGCGAGATTTTTCATTCAATTACTTGAGTTCTGAGGTAACGGCGAATTGAAAGCACACTTTTGGGAAACTCCGGGTTAATTAAGTACTAAACGTAATAAATTCATTATTACTTCTGAAATATAGGATTTGACAAATTTTTCGAATCGAAGGTTTTTGACAGGTTATTTTTAATTTGGTTTTTACTCTCTGAAAAAAAAATGACGATTTAATAAATGTCACACATTGACGGATTGCACTGTTGGTTTGCCATCAGGAATGCAATTATCTTATCTACCTCTGAATACTTCAATTTAGATATGGTTGCAAGCTTGTTATGTATTTTGCATCGAACGGCCTCCGTGGTCAGTGGGATAGGGCAATGGTTTTATATCTCGTGTCCGGAGTGTGCTCCAGTAGTGAACCCGTTTATCAAGCTACCTAAAGCTTCCTTTACCGACAAAGACACGTCGAACGCTATCTAGAGAAGTATCTTCATCCAAACATATGACTGGAACGTGTTTCGGGATAAATTTATTTCCCTACATTACCGGTGCACGTAGCTTCACTTTAATCTACGTTTCCCCTTCTATCTTTGGTGCTTGACAGAGAACCAAAAAGCCGTGAAATTAACTCCTGTAATGTCGTTACATAAAGTCTGTGTCAGCATTTGTCGTACACTCATACAAAATACTGAGTCTGATTAAAATCTGTCTCGAAATTTTGAGCTGTGTCGTTGTGACTTACACCCTATCGCTATACCGTGAAAACTGATATTTTAGTGTCGTTATGGATTGTACTATTAATACTCTGTGCTTTTATTATTTACTTTATTTATAAACGATTTCATGAATTTGCAAGTGTAGCAACGTACATCTTTCTATTTGTTTCAATTATCTATTCATTTTCATTCTCTATTTTATGGATGAAGAAATAAGTATTTCTTAACAGAATAAATATATACGACAGTACAATAAAATTTACCCTTAAGATTCTCGGAAGACACAGCATCTCTATACAATGTACATTCTATTATTTGGTATCTCGACAGATCAGGGGCTAATGGAGTAATTACGTTAATAAGTACACAATTATTGTAATTCCGTTAAGTAAATCCTTGATATCTTCAGACTTGAATCTGTAAGAGCAACTCGATTCTCCCGTGTCGAGATAAAACCAGCGTATACACAACACTCCAGGGACCCAAAGCTACGTCAGTGATCCTTTTTAATCTGTCCAAAAGTTTTTTACGAGTGCGATCCCTTGGGGACAACATGGTTTCAGGGAACGAACGTGAAATGCTCAGGTAAAAGGGACCTTAATATTTTAAGAATGATGTTACTTAGTAATGAAATCTCAGATGCTGTTTGGTGATTGATTGTACTAACTTACTTTATAAGTTTTGGATGGCACATTTTAGCGCGAATTATTATAAAAATTAATGTTCGGAAACTTAATTATTTCTGAATACCCTGAATCATGGGGCTCAAATATTAAACAATTACCTAGGTCAGAAATTTTGTTATGTAATTTGTTTATTTTAGCAGTTTATAATTCGAATGAAAATTAATACGTACAAAGGCCTCCATAATTATACTGTCAGTGGTAAGTATTGCTTGCTATATTGCCGAAGTTCCGACGAATTCCGTTAAATTTCTCGACGAATTCCGTCGAATTTTGAGTTGGCAAGTCAGGTAGAATTTAATATTTAATGCGACGGGCTTCCAGACGGTGTAATTTCGCGGATCTTTTCTCATTTGGACGAGTTACACAATCTATTTGTACATTTTTAATAATCTTTTTGTAATTCCGGATTCGTGCTGTAACCATTCTGCTCGTGACTTTACAGTCAAACCTTTGCTTTTACGGTTATTTTAGAATGTAAATTGTGTCCTGAAGGTGCTCTTAAACGTAGGATTGTATTACTTTATCTTTTGATCATATTTGGCATTTACATTCCGGAGAATACCTAAAGAGCAAGGCATAATTATTAATTATATAGGTATTATAAATAAAACTTACTTTTATTATCAGAGCGAGTCCATACATAATATGAGTATGGTTGACTTTCATGACAATTGAATATGGTTGGCACACGTTGTAAAGACTTTGGGTAGTTTCCTAGGTCAAAGATAAATTATAAAATTCCGATTAAGTACTTAATAAAGACAGATCTAAAGGTGACAAAAATAATCATTTTTCTATCTAACTTATTTATGAATTTAATTAAATAAACAAAAATGTAATAATAATTGCGATATTTTGTGACTTTTCTATGACGTCACAGGAGACTTTTTCATACAATTTCATTTCATTTCGTGTTTTGACGTTTAGTAAAAAGTAACTGATTTGACTAGTTATATGAATATTACGGCAATAAGAGCCTTATCGTACTAGGACACTATGGTTGTGGCACCAGCGGGAAATTATTCAATATTCGGTTGCTGGCAACAAATTGGTTGCGCAACCAGATGAGGTATTCTTTATAAATACAACTACATACATATTATTGGTATCGCTTTCATGGTGGTGTGTTCTAGAGAGATAGGGCTGTTAGAAAATAGTCTAGAAACGGTTTCGAATTCATAGTCGACGCACTGGACGAAAAGGGGATAAATCTTAGTTGACTACCCAAAGTGAGCAAACTTCAAAATGGCCGAGGCATCACGCCGACCCTAATAAACCTAACTGTGGCGAGATAAGAACCTGTTAATCACTCGTTGGGACAAATGGTATGTTTATTTGGGCCTGTTTGTATGCGTAGGTTAATTACAATCAGAGAAGTAAACCATCTTCTGAACATCGTAACGAATTTGGCTTGTGTGTGTGACTCTACACACATAACGTTAATTTTATGCCTCGTCTACACTATGATACATGTTATGTGGTATGTAACCACTGTGTATGTAAGTATGTATGTGTGTATACATGTCTGTTCCAGCCTAACTTCTAAACTACCTGTCAGAGGTGCTAATTCCTGTAAATACCAACTAATTTTATTTTAAGTTATATCTGTCATTTTCTTATCCGCCGAAAAGGAAAGGGACGGGTAATCGACAAGCATAAAATTTATGGAACACACGTCAATTTTAAGCACAAATCTAAACCAGCCGTCTAAAAATTTTACATCAGTCAATAACCCGACACAGTTAAGTAGACAGCACGTCAAACGGATTGCATACCAGAGACGTACCTTTTGATTCGCCCGGGTTATTCATTCATTCACTCATTCTTCCTAAAATTAAGAGCTGTGAATCATCCGTCCCTTTCCTTTTCGACGGATATGAAAATGACGGATATAACTTAAAATAAAATTAGGCGGTGTCTGCAGGAATCGGGGCCATTATTTAACAAATTATATGTCACTAGAAGCGTCTTGATTGTTCGGTGGTTATAGGCTATGTAACGTCATGCTAAATTCAATGTGGCGCCGTCTAGAGGACATAAAGCGAGGACAACATTTTTTTTCGAATGGTAGTGGGTGCAGTATCAAATGAAAAGCTTTACATATTACTAGCTTAACTTTTACTTGCGGGTTTTCTTGTTTACTCGATAATTACATCGAATTGATAACATGACTGCTCAGATATGTTCTAATCTGTCCTTAGAGTTTGCTCACCACAGCATACGACCACGGCCATCTTCGAAACATCACTATTCGGAAGAATTTCAGACATTTTAGAGAGTGATTTTTCCGTTGTCGGTATTTAGTTTTTAAACTTATACTTTTTCTTCATATTATCCTGTTTATACCTATATCTACGTAGATACTTACTAACATACTACATACATACCGTGTTTCATTACAAAAGTATAATAATAAAAATAATAATAAAATTTATTTCCACACAAAGCCATTTAACAACAATGTTGAAGTTACAAAATTAGTGAAGAGCAAGTTACAAAATAATCATTTCAGCTGATGCCTAAAATAGACTCAAGCCTGTGCATCAGGAGTATACTATCTGTACTAGTTATATATACTAGTTACAATCAACTTAGTTTGAGTAAACAGGGAAAGGAAATCTTGATACAAGAGCAATTCCACTGATGGCTAACTTTCCTCTTTGATCACAATGGTTGAATCTGTCGCCTGTGCGTGACGGGAGAGTGATAGAGAGGGATTTGGGCGGCCAGAGGGATTTGGCTTTTATTCGAAGTGATTAGTATTAGCCTACGTATGTGATTACAAATTGTAGTTTAAAGTGTATGTTACCTATATCATTTGTAGTAGGCGTGTTATTAAAGTTTGTAGTGTATAGTGTTCATCATTAACTACTTTTATTGAATGCTAGTTGAAGAATACACAACTATAAGCTTGTTAGTTAGATTATAATTATCCCTAGCATTATCCCATTTTTCACAGGGTCCGCTTACCTAACCTGAAAATTTGACAGGTGCGGTTTTTTACAGAAGCTTGACTGACCTGCCAACCTGCGCAATACAGGTCACATACCTCCGAAAATGCATTTCTCGGGAATGTGGGTTTTCTCACGATGTTTTTCTTCACCGCTGAGCTAGCTGATTAGAACGTGCTACCTTGATAAATAAATTAGAGACGAAATAAACATAGTCATCCTCGTACATGGTTGGGCAGACAAGTCACAAGTATGATAATAATAAGTAATAAATGCGTAATTACTGATTACAGTAATAATGTTAATAAAATAATACAAAAAATATGTTTTCTGATCCTTTTAAAAAAAAATACATACTTACTTTTCACTCATAATTGTAATTTTTTTTGAGACAATGGGTAAGATAACCCGAAGCCACTTCTGAATTTTTTGAAGATACATAGAAATTTTGTAACTGCTCTGGGATAACAAAATAAAATGCAGATTTTTTAGCTTTTCTCTTGTCTCTGACGTAGTATAATTAAAAATATATGCTGTAACTTTAACTTCACAAATGACTTTTGTGGAGTAATACAATTGTTTCGTGGGCACAAAAACTACCAGCCTCACTTGACAACAAAACACCGACATTTGAATGTTGTGCTGAAATGAAGTATTCTTCACAGACGGAAAAATAATAAGTATTGTATAAAAATACTTGAAAAAAAAAATTGCAACAAAATGTATTACTAACATAGAATAAGGCATGATACGCATAGAACGGCAACTCACCGCTCTCCATCAGCGGCTGAGCTAGGTTTAGAGGTTTACAAGAATAACATAAGAATAAACTGTAATTTTAACAAGGCGGCCATATTATTATCTCCTTTCCTCCATGTTGACCTGTAAAAAAGGGTATATTTCAACGGTACCATGTCCTGATTACGTCACTGTACCCACCGCAGCACGTCCCAGATAAAACACACGTCCGTGAGTCTGGCTGGTTAGATAAGGTGTCCCTTAAACGACGGAATGTCCAGTCGACATTGGACATTTCAGCATAGAATAAGGAATAATACGTACAGAACGGCAATCCTCCTTGGGTTAGTTTTTTAAAGAAAAACTTCTCATTAAAGCTTAGATAAACAAGATTGGGGCATAGGTGATACTTCGTAAAGAAAAGTTTTCGTACTTTTTTCTATGGTCCTTATTGCTTGATTACTATAATCTTTGAGACTCACGGTGGCGCGCCTGGGGAGATATACTCCCTGCCCGGACCCCTTTTAACATTCATTGGTGCTGATTCCTGTGGACACCATTTAAGTAATTTTATTTTAAGTTATACCTGCCATTTTCTTATTCGCTGAAAAGGAAACGACGGACAATCGGTAGGCATAAAATTTATGGAACACACGCCAATTTTCAATCAGAAATTTTAAAACCCTCCCAAATTTTTATACATGCCAATAACCCGACAGAATTAAGTTGATAATACACGTCAAACGAGTTGCATACCAACGAGATGCCTATTTTATTCACCCGGCTTATTCATTCATTTTAAAATTAACAGTTGTCAATCACCCGTCCCTTTCCTTTTCGGCGGATAATAAAATGTCAGGTTATAACTTAAAATAAAATTAAGAGGTGTCTGCAGGAATCGGGGCCATTTTCTTTTAATGTTCTGATATACTTACTAAGATGTATTGATTGGTGTACCTACACGTGAAGGTAGAGATTAGGTATCTAAATCTAAATCCTAAATAATTCATTGATATACGTAAGTAGAAATTGTGTACTGAATAATGGTGGCCAGGAGCAACACACGTGTTATCGTATACATAAACTCTTTACTTGAGTTTCAAGTTGATTGGTTAACATTACGTTTCTGGGGTTTTCTTGAGCATTGTCCTTTATTTTATTTTGTTGCGTCTAAAGCAGGCTTAAGGCCTATACAATTAGCAGGTGAGGTTTGTACCTCCCATCACTCAGCACGCGGGTCCCGCAGGTCTCTGTGCCCTGATTAAATTAATTAAGATTAATCAGGATTCCCTTAACGACACTCCCGTACCCTTCCAAATTTAGTTCCTGCTTCTGACTCGTACTGCTTCGTTGACAAATTGAATATTGTCGTTGTGAAAGTCTTATTTTGTGTAAAAAATTACGAAGGATGATGGATGATGACATCTTTTTTGATGTCTAAGAGACCGGTCAATCTAGACTTTCAAAGATATTATTATAATCTATAATTTTTCGTTTGTATAATTTTAAGATAAAACTTACCATTTTGGTGAAAATCGCGAATAACTCATTTTTGACCTTTGACTACGACAATTTTTTTTCCACGATTTGGACTTTTTAAATGTTGTTTTTAATCATGTTTTAAACTATTTCCAGGATTTTCAGCTGGATGGTAATTTATGTAGGTATCTTCACTCACATTTTGGTCTAATTTGACCGGAAATAAACGGCGTTGTTTAGTAAAAAGGCGACTGCAAGATATCACGTAGGTAACGGGTGTAACTAATACACATAAACTCACGCCTATATCCCACCGGGGTAAGCAGATACTACAGGATTCCATTTGCTTCAATCGACATATTGCTTTTGCTTCCTCCACATTCATCAATCTTTTCATATACTCTCACTGGTTCAGAGTAGATCGTATTGAACCTTTTTTAAAAACAACGTCACTAATAAGGCAAGAAAATAAACACGCCTATATCCCAATGGGGTAGTCAGAGGTCCATCCGTCGCAAGATGAACTAAGTACCCACACCTCATCGAGCTTCCTGTTAGACTGCTCTGCACTCAATAATGGTCGAGAGAAAACTGCACTTAAAATAAATTAATTCTTAATTGGTGCAAGTCTTTTTGTTCTGAAAATTCTTTTAGACCAGTTTTTCGTTTGTTACAAGTTACCTTTTGTAGTTTGTAAGTTTTTCGGGAGGTATCACGTGATTCCTGTAAACTTGGAAGGTTGTCTGGCAGCACCCAAATGGCACAGAGTAACTTTTATTACAGTAATGGAAGACATGTCCAGTTTTATTGTCATTGCATTGTAACTAAATAAATAAGTGTAAAAAAAATAAATATGGCGTATCCTATATATCAGAAAATAAGGTTCTGTTTCGGGTACTATCCTGTATTATGTTTGTATTATGCGGTCTACTGTCCCTCTTCTTATTAATATTAAGTACTACTACTCTTTGTGAGACTGTCCTTTGTTTGGTAAGGACTTTTCAGGCTTGAATCACCTGATTGTCCGAAAAAGTAAGATGATTCCGTGCTTCGGAGGGCACGTTAAACCGTTGGTCCCGGCTATTAGCCGTAAAAACACCTCCACCAACCCGCATTGGAGCAGCATGGTGGAGTATGCTCCATACCCCCTCCGGTTGATTGAGGGGAGGCCTGTGCCCAGCAGTGGGACGTATATAGGCAGTTTATGTTTATGTTATGTACTACTACTGTAGGGAAACCTATAATTGGCCTATGTATAAGCACCATTACCACTGTTAAAATTTAATTGTAAGCTGTTGGTTTTCCCAATAATATGTAGGTAGTCGTCATGTAAGTAGGTAGTCGTTACATGAGCCATGTCAGGTGCCTTTAGCGGCTCAGTAGTAACACTTACACCAGGGTTGATGGGGTTGGTCATCCACCTCACAACCCACACGATAGAAGAAGTAGACTGAACTGTAGCTGTGTTTCTTGGTGCCTCTCCAACTAGTGGAGGTTGGCCATCAGCTCTGAAAAATTATCCTTAGTAGCTGTGTTATGATCATATTCCGACTAATCATTTTACTGCTACATATACATGGTAATGGTGTGGTAATTCCGTCAAGATTATATATTATTTGTCGATAGTTATTAGACAACGAGTTTTATAAAAAAACTAGCTTTTGCCCGCGACTTCGTCCGCGTGGAAGGATTTTCCCGCTAATTCCCGTTCCCGTGAGAATTTCGGGAATTCCTTTCTTAGTGCATCTCTACGGTACCTAAGCTACGTCCCTTCCAAATTTCAAGTGCCTACGTTTAGCCGTTTAGGCTGTGCGTTGATATGTCAGTCAGTCAAAATTGACGATTCAAAGTGTAACTATGTTACCTACCTATTGAATAAAGATATTTTTGAATTTGAATTTTGAATTTGAAAGTCAGTTTTTCCTTTTATATATTTAGATAATAAAATTACATTATTATTATACTTAAGATAATACAATCTGTCACATAATCAGAAACATACGTAACTTCGTCACGTCCAACTACGCGTTTAAGTGTTCTGATTCTGACCTGGTCCAAACGAACCCATTACACTAGCGGCATTGCCCCGTTGCACAGCCACTGACAGGCGTTGGACCAGGTAAGACGCAGACCTAGGGTCACCCCCTCTGACTTTGAGTCTCCGGCCGATCTCCCTGATCAATGTCTCTATGTCTCAATGTCTCTTTAGATAATAAAGTTATAATAATTAATGAATACAGCAACGGAACCCTAGAACTTTAGTGAGATAAAAATGATATGATTAGAACCTGCTACCTTGGAATACAAGCTTTCTGTCATTGAGCTAAGTTTTATTTAATTTTCATTTACACAATAATATTCTTATTTAAACAAATACTTATCTGCCTTGTGTATGGCGATTTTGTCAGTATTTCAATCTAAGCGAAGCCGATTACGAGCAGAATTCAATTAAATGTACCCAAGTAAATCGGATCGGGAATAATTTACTTATAACGACGTGTTTCTGAGTAACGAATTTTAGTATAAATTGATTTTGTATAATTTATTTACGGAGCCTAAGCTCAATGATCGAACAAAATTGCTTTAGCGTGTAAACGGGAGATATTAACAAACATAATAATATATTATTAGAAAAAAAAATGAGATTTTTATTATCAAGACTTTGTTTTCTTCCCATTGTTGACCTTAGCTCGCTTACCTACTTTTACCTAAATATTTAAAAAAATACAAAAAAAATTACATGTTTTTTCTGTGAAATATCTAAGATATGTTAGAAGAGACATCGTAACGAAAACTCTGAGGGATGATCAGACCATGGTACAAGAAAACCAGGCTTAAATGTTCAAAACTGACAGCTAACATTTCAAGGTTAGCCCAGCTGACGTCATCCCACCCTGTATTGCCATTGCGTACTTAATAAGTAAATTACCCATGACCAATGTTTTTATATTTACTCTACAGTTTTAATAATTTACTCCTATATATATGAGTTTGATATATATGAGAAGTCATCATCATCATCATCAGCCCATTAACGTCCCCACTGCTGGGGCACGGGCCTTCCCTATGGATGGATAGGGAGGCGGTCCCAGTGCGGATTGGTGGTTATTAAAGACTGCTAATGCAGCCGGGACCAACGGCTTAACGTGACTTCCGAAGCACGGAGGATCTCGAGATGAAAACTTTTTTGTGGTCACCCATCCTATGACCGGCCTTTGCGAAAGTTGCTTAACTTAAACAATCGCAGCCCGAGCGCGTCTACCGCTGCGTCACCGAGCTCCTCATATAGTAATAGTAATTAAATAGAGTAATTCAACTTAATTTAAAAAAAAAATACGTCTTTGGAATGTTGGAGATAGCGGAACTTTCCAGGCTATGTTCCTCAAAAAAAAATAATAGTGCTGTACAGATTTTTTTCGTTTAACCATCTAATTTCATAGATAAGAGACATAATTATGCATCTTTTATCTTTGTTTTTGGGAATAAATGATGACCCTTTTTATTACACCCGGGCACAATTACTTTTTCCACCCATTATTATTCAGATCAAAATAAAAATAAGCAATATAGGTACAACATAATTCCGTGCATAATATGAACTAAATATCAAGCCACAATTATTTCTATATAATGCTTCTGCCATAACATTGTATTTTTGAATAGTTATGTACCCGAGTAATGAGAAAATAGGTAATTATCACGTTAAATATATTGTTATTGGTGAAGGAAGCCTGGAAACTCTCTCATTTCGGACGTGAGCCCCAGTTGATTTAAATATTTTGTGACGTAGGTAGATAAAACCCAGATCAAAAATGCCACCCTGCATTACCATATGTGAAGAACTAATTTTGGTCCCAAAATTAGCTAATTAAATCTTATTGTACAAAGAGTCACGTCCTGCTGTGGTATGTCCCCACATGAATACGACGCCAAAAGTATTATCCTCGCCTTTTTATGAAAACCAGGTGGAAAAAAAAATAGGCAATAATTCAATATTATTTCTAGTATTTGTTACGAATACAAAAAATCCAAATGTGAGTCAGGCGTTAAATTAGCCCAGTTTGTAGAACGCCTGACTCTCATTTGGAGGCCGCAGGTTCGAATCCTATAGGCCTAACTAAACCAATGATTTTCGAATTTGTTTTCGAATTCATGTTTGTATCATAAATGATTATCACGTGCTCAGCGGTGAAGTGAAACATAGTAATGTATTTCGGAGGTATGTAACGTACATTGGGCTGGTTTTCCCTTCGCAGGTTCGAAGGTCAGACAGGCAGTCGCTTCTGTAAAAAACCGGACCTGTCAAATCTTCAGGTTAGGTAAGCGGACCCTGTGAAAAACGGGATAACGCCAAGGAGATGATGATGATGACTAATTCAATATTTTTGTAAAAATGTGCTTACGTGGTTTTTCGCTATAAGGAGAAGTACTTACTGGGAAACTTTCACCATTATAATTAGCTCGAGGAAAATCAAGCTCGCTGGAACTTCGTATTGGTACGGGCCCACACCCCGGACACTTCATACAAAATAACTCGTGTTACACAGACGGACACAATGACGTCTGACGCCCATACGATTGAAGACTAAAGTAAGACCGAGCTCAGCTGCTGGTGGGTAGCGGAGAATTGCCGTTCTATACATACATACACACATAAACTCACGCCTATTTCCCACTGGGGTAAGCAATTGCTTCGATTCTGACATATTTCCTCCACATTCATCAATCGTTTCATACACGAAAGGTTCAGAGTAGACCGTACTAAACCTTTTCTAAGGACATCTCCAATTTGATCAATGTCTTTCTAAGTCTTCCTCTGCCAGCCACCATTAACCTTCGCTTTATATACCGCTTCCCGTTTCGCGCCTTTTTATTTGCCGTTCCATACGTAGTATTATTTCTCACTCTATGGCAGGGCGGAGAGTGTGCCTTCTACTTATACTTATTATTATTGTCTATACTATGCCTCAAGTTTCTACCCTCTCTAGGGATGGATGAAAACAGAACAGAGTTACAATTTCTGTTTATCAAATAATAGTTCTATAATAATAATAAATTCCGCTATTGAATATTCTCGCAAGGTACTCGGCAACTTCAGTCGTAATTTCCATTTAGTTGTGCTTGTATTTTAGTAACATTGACGACATTAACGAGTTTGTGGAGTCTGTGGAGCCTTGAACTATTTATTACAGTTGGTAAATGATGAGACTGTGAACAGAATGTAGTATAAAGTGTATTGGAGTGTTCGGTTTGATTCGGATGAGTGATTTGCGTGTTTGATTTAAATTAAATTTGCAATTAATTACGCGCTACCTTTGTTTATACATTCTGCCGATGCATGTTGGTTATATGATCCCGACGACCCGATTACTCTAGCCCTAGAGGCGACCAATCAGCTCGCGACACCAAACACTTCAGAACATCGATACCGACCCCGCCGGCGTGGTCGACGATTTCCCTCATTCAGTGCTTATCGCTTCATATCGATTAATTCGTTCAAATATTCTTCCTCTCACACGACGCCCTGAGCCAAGCCTCGCGCCCATCTGGGCACCCTCAGGCCTGTTGTCTTAAATTTTGTACCGGGTGAGAGCCCTCAGCGCTCCCCATTTGTCCGGCCAAGTAGTTAATACCATCTGCGGCAAATCTACAATAAGTCACGTCAAAAAAAAAACGATGCATGTTGTCAGTCAAAAACCTTGAAATTTGAAATCGGAATCATTTATTCAACGTAATTATCATAGATAAACTTGTTGAAAGATAATTTATCATTTTAGAATCTACGCCATTTCGCAAAGTATTATGGCTGAGGAGAAGAAATTACAAGAAACTGCAACAGTAACACATCTTTTATATCAATGTAAGTAGAGACACATTTAATACCAGGCATTTTTATCATACTTATAGGTAATCATTAATCTTATAATAAACTTTTTTCCATACAGCCTTACCTGAAGATTTCACAGATACGATTTTTTACAGAAGCGACTGCCTGTCTAACCATCCAACCTGCGAAGGGAAAACCAGCCCAATACTTACAGGTTAGTTCACATGCTCTGACAAATCAATCAAATCAATTCTGTGTTTCTGATAAATTTAAAATATTATTGTTGTTGATTTACACATGCTATGAGTACTTTTACTATTATACTCACATACACTAAACTCGCATACTCACACATTCATATCCCTTTTCAACTCACACACCTTTCAGTCTAACACTTAGATGTAAGTTCAACTTTAAGTTTCCTACTTGTTATTAATATTCCGGCACCAACCTTACTTGTAAGCCCATTTTTGACGGTTTATCATTTAAGACACAGGTTCTGCCTAGTTTGGGAACCTCTGCTCATTTGGTCATATTTATGGTTTTTGAGCGACAGTCCATGCTGGGCATAGGCCTCCCCCACGGAGATCCTTGGGGGAGGCCTATGCCCAGCAGTGGGCGTCATACGGCTGATGATGATGAGCTACAGTCCTGACGTCAGTACCGCGGATTTAAATGTTATTTTATTTCTAATTAAATACGTTGGGAGCAAATGTCTGGGCATAGGTACTTGGGGCATTAATGGGGCAGCAATTATTGAGCCCCATTTCAACCTAAAGTACGCTGACAGAATTCGAGTGACCAGCCTTTCTGACGGTCACCTTCAAATTGGTCATTGACTTGTCCTCTTCTATACTTAACTTTCTTTCACAGCATTATTTTTATTCCAGTTTCATGTTTTGTTGCGAAAGAAAAAGAAATACGTAGATCGATGGGGTGTTCTTTTTTTATTTTTCTCCGCAATTAAAGTGCGCTTGTGCCTAGGAAACCTCCACCACTAATTGGAAAGCTGAGGAAATAAAACCAGTAACAATGCACCCATTGAAAAATGTGCTATTATGATACTTATAACGACCTCCGTGGTCCAGTGGTTGAGCGTTGGGCTCACGATCGGGAGGTCTCGGGTTCAATTCCCGGTGGGGACATATCACAAAAATTACTTTGTGATACCTAGTTTGGTTAGGACATTACTGGCTGATCACCAGATTGTCAAAAGTCAAAGTATTTATTGCACACCATATGGTAAACAGTTGTTATAAATATTATAGTACCACATATGGACCCGGGAGGGTATAGAAAAAACAAACAAAAATATCAAGAAACTACAAAAAAATAATAATAATAAGTACTTAACATTAAACAAACTTAATCTAAAAATAATTATGAAAATCTTAAAAACTATCAATAACAACAAAATCTACATTACTTACAGTTTATTTATCATGTAAGAAAAACTCTTGCAGTGTGTAAAAACTTTCCTCAATTAGGAATTTTTTAAAGTTAATTCTAATCTTTTTTATGTTTAAATCTTCCTGTAGTACCTTTGGAATCCTATTGTAAATTGTTAAAGTAAGATGATCCGTTTAGCCGGAAGGCACGTTTAGCCGTTGGTCCCGGTTACTACTTACTGATGTAAGTAAGTAGTCGTTACATGAGCCATGTCAGGGGCCTTTGGCGGCTCAATAGTAACCCTGACACCAGGGTTGATGATGTTGGGAATTCATCTCACAACCCACACGATAGAAGAAGATGATACTTATTTTGTCTCGGTTAGGTAAAGGTTTCCTGAAAATAGAGCACTTTGTAGTGTTTGTAGTATAAGTAACACAAAAAAAAAACAATAAATAGTTATAGCCCCCATTCCTGTAGACACCTCCTAATTTTATTTTATTCTTCTTCTTTGCGAGTCGATGGCGATCGATACTAATTTTTTGCTGACCAATAATTGGCCACGCTTACGGCATTGTCAGTGGCTTCGTAAAGTTCTTTAATAGTGCAGGTGTTAGGGCACTTAGGACAGCACAAACCTATACCTGTCATTTTCTCATTCGCCGAAATGGCAAGCGACGGATGATTGTCAACTTTTAATTTGAATGAATATCCCCGGCGAATACTTAATTCAGCATAAAGTATTTGGATCTACTCTACAAAGGTGGAAAGATCTCTTAGCTGCAAGGTGTAAAAACAGGTTGTATTTCAGTAGTTTGTACAAAATTAACGGTTATGTCTAGGCAATATTGTTGAATTTCTTTTTCGTTTTCATAATAGTCTGTCAATCCGAAAAGTAATTATTTTACTTCCGGCAATGATGTTGGGTTTACAAGGGAGATGCGGAAAACCTGTCAGTAGCCATTCATTGTATTGAGAAGACATTCTGGGAGAGGGCTGAGAGGGTTGTGGTACTATTTATCTGCAGGTGGGTTGTTCTTCTTTTTTATCGACAATGATCTGTCCTTCGTTCTGCTTCTGATAAGTTATGTTTTAGAATTTTATTTCATGTTTTGATTGTCCAAAAATATAGTTATCTTATTATACTCAAAATACAAGCAAAATACTAATCGGTTCCTCAATTAGTTATTAACATAGCTTGATCGTTTTTCACAAAATTATGTGACAGAGTGGTAAATTGAAATGCTGTCTCCGATGAAAAGGGCCACTCTGTCACAATATTTTTTGGAATGCGCCTGCAAAGAAAAGTATGTTACCAAGATAAAAAGAACCACTAAATAGTCCTCTAAAGACACATCTTTATATGATGTTTTAAAATATTTATTGCCGTTATAATTTTAAAGATGTTAAATCCGATAAATCGAGAAAATGTCTTTTTATTGTCGATAAAAAAGAAGAACGACCCAGGTACTACTTTTGTCCGGCCATGTAGTGGCAAATACACAATACGTCACGTCAAAAAAAAACTATTGTATGTTTTATATTCACTTGTAGCAGGCAGGTTTCTGATTGGAATTTGTTTGTATATAAATATCCATATTGTAGGTGAAATTATGTTATCTAGTCGCTTTGCGATGTAATCTTTGATGTAGTTAGTCATATTGCTATAGACAATCTGATACCAACCGGCAAACGCCTATGTAGTCATTATGCAATAAAGTAAAGCGACCAGGTCAATATAAGATTTAGGTAAAATGATATCTATACCCTTTGCGATATTGTCTTTAACGTAGTAAATCATATTGCTACCTAGACAATCTGAGACCAAGCGATACCAGTAGGGCTATGCGCAACGTGATAGAATTATGTCACGGTAATTTTATCGATTCTAATGATATATAATTATGTCGTTTTGTCGATTGGTGCTAATATGTGAACCCAAATATGTCATGTCGTTCAAAATACGAACAAAATCATGTGGCACACATGTTAGGGTAAAAAACAAACTTATCCATTTTGACAAAATTTATTGAATCGATCGATAATTATATCACATTGCGCATGTTAGCCCTGCTGTGAGAACATACATAAGTTGGTAATATAAAGTTTCTACTGGATATTGGAAAATAAGGTTCTAGATTTTTCTTGCGGTGACACTAATGATATCGACGTTCGGTGTTCTGAAACTCACTCTCCCGGTAACTGCCACTTCTCGTTATTGGTTATTTATATCCAAATGGCCTTTCAAATCCAGACTCCACCTGGAATTCTCGGTCTTACAAGGTTAAAATGAATGACTGTACTTCTAATGGGCTAGCTAACAGGTCTTGTTATCTGCTTCGATCGGTTCGCCGCGCGGTCGCTGTTGTAAACAATACGTAGGTAAAGTTTTCGCAAACATTATAGTCTGTGTATGCCTCCGCTGTTAATATTTATTATTATACCGTTTCGGTCTTTTGAATAATATTTTGTCTATTTATTTAGTAAGCGGATTATAGTGCCGAGACAAACCGGTGAGGGGTTTAGCGGTGTTATTTTAATTGTTTTGTTAATTTTTCGTTGTATTCAATAATAATAATAAAAAAATGCAGTATTGTAAAAACCTCTCAAAATAAAGAAATATCTTAGAAACGCACGGGGTTTTATCAGATATGTGGTACAGTTAATTTTTTTTAAAGAAAACCAAAAGCTTTTGAAGCTTGAAATTCGAGGATCAAGTCTCGTGTTCAGCGCGGTATCATTCTTTCAAGTGGCTTTTGTTCAATACGAGTATAAACTGCTCATCGAGAGCTATATAGGGACTTGTGCATTCTTGAAAACATTCTTCAAGTAGGCATACTCCACTGTTCACTTTAAATAATGAGTAAAAGCGAGGCAAAACGACACGATGTAGATATGTTGTGATCTCTTTCTACATAATACCTAAACCACATCATGCTATAGTATGATTGATGCGTTGCAACGCTTTGTGGTACGAAGAAACGAAAGTACCTTGTGTGTTAGGATCGTAGTATGTGGAATTCTGTAGTCTCTATCCACCCCAATAAGAAGTCGGTGTCATCAAATTCAAAAATATCTTTATTCAGTAACATAGTTACACTTTGAATCGTCAATTTTTACATTACGAACGTCTCATCCGCCTAAAACTACTGCAGCTTCTCATAACCTGTACAGCCGGGGAAAAGAAGCTGCAAGAAAAACCTCGGCACACGGCCCTAGACGTTTTTTTTTAAAATAAACATAAAATATTGTAATACAATTGAGTAATTTAGTTGCCTAATATCAGTTCTCAGACAGTTAATCCCATGCATTCATATCTTCTAGAACTTATTAAGTATGTAATGGTGCTTATATCTGTCATTTTCTTATCCGCCGAAAACGAAAGGGACGGGTCAATTTTAAGCACAAATCTAAAACAACCTTATAAAAAAATTGCATTGGCTAATAACCCGACAGAATTAAGTTGACAGCACACGTTAAACGGTTTGCATACCAACGAGATACCTTTTTGATTCGCCCGGGTCATTCATTAATTTACTCATTCTTCCTATTAAAAGCTTTTCCTTTCCTTTTCGACGGATAAGAAAATGATAAGTATAACTTAAACTAGGAGGTGTCTGCAGGATGCGGGGCCAATATCTTATTAAGTATGTAAGTAAAATAAACATGACATACGAATCAATAAAACGTAGTTCCCAGAATACTTTTGGATAGAATATTTGAGTAGGTAAGTCTAATGAATATAGCATTCAGTCCATTTGAACGAATCGGCCCAAATTCGGTAATGACTCATTAATAATTCTCGAGACTTTAATTGCATACTGAAGTCTGAAAAAGATAATGGAATTCTATTAGCGTAGCAGTGGTATTAGGGTTCATTTGCTTTCTAATTGTAGATGTAAGTATACTAAAAAAATAAAGGTAAGTAATTATAGGGATGCGTTGAAATGTCTAGTGGTGAGAAACCCGAAGTTCGAAGCCCTGTAAATCCGAATTTATTTTAGAATTTAGTTCGAGGAAGGGTTGACAAGACAGAGCAACTAATAACAAGGTCCAACGAGAGCCGTAAGAAAAAAAAGCAAATGGCAGATATGTTCGATTTTCGAATCCAGACTTCCAGATCCTGAGCCCAACGTTCTAACTACCATAGAGGCTGATGAATTTTCTCATATGAAGTAAATATAACTAAACTGTACTGTATAAACAGATGAATATCTATACAGTACGTATAGTTGAATATACATAGAAACTTGTAACCCAGTTTCGGAGAGAAATTGTTAATAAATTGACTTTCCCCCTGACTTTACCGTCAAAAGTAATTTGTAGCCAACTCGAAACTATTACTTCCTTCTTCCGAAGTCCAACTCCTTTGGGATCCAACGATACACCTTGTTTGTACGACAAGCTAACTAATTTCAAACAACACATATAAAATACATAATAATATATAAACAACACAATATAACCTTTTGCTACGTCTTTGAACGTGATTTGTTGTGCGTCACGTCACGTCACAAATAGGGAGAGCCGCAGGGCTACATCATCATCCCCCTAGCATTATCCCGTTTTCCACAGGGTCCGCTTACCTAACCTGAAAATTTGACAGGTCCGGTTTTTTACAGAAGCGACTGCCTGTCTGCCCTTCCAATCCGCGAAGGGAAAACCAGCCCAATACATTTTTTTTTGACGTGACTTATTGTAGATTTGCCGCAGATGGCATTAACTAGTTGGCCGGACAAATGGGGAGCGCTGAAGGCTCTCACCCGGTACAACGTTTAAGACAACAGGCCTGAGGGTGCCCAGTTGGGCGCGAACCTCGGCTCAGGGCGTCGTCTGAGAGGAAAAATATTTGAAAGAATTAATCGACCCTAGTGGGTCGATAGCGATAAGCGCTGAATGAGGGAAATCGTCGACCACGCCGGCGGGGACGGTATCGGGGCAGAGCCCAATACAGGTTAGGTCACATACCTCCGAAAATGTATTTCTCGAGAATGTGGGTTTCCTCACGATGTTTTCCTTCACCGCTGAGCACGTGATAATCATTTATGATCCAAAAATAAATTTGGAAAACAAATTCGATAATCATTGGTTTAGGCCTGTGCTGGATTCGAACCTGCGATCTCAAAGAGAGAGATAAGCGTTCTACCAACTGGGTTACGGCTTTAAGGGAGGGCTACCTACATACAACACGTATAACCTACTTGCAAGTTTGTTTTGGAACATGCTCACGTTTGACAAAAATGGAAAATGCATTGAAATAAAAGTGCATGCAATTTTTGGCTGTAGGTTGCTTTCAAAATCTGTGTGTAAATCCATGTTCGGAAAACGCGTGATTTTCATCGCTTCTCGTCTGTGGTTCGAACCCCGGCTCGGGCTAACCTACTGAATCCGACAATTTACTTAGTTACATTTTTGGATCATAGTCATAATTGAGATCACAAGATTCCCACGATTTGGGCTAGGTTAATGGCAATAGGCTCATCCCCTAAGGATTCATGAGACTTACACATAGATAGCGAGGAGTGGCTGTACTATATACCTCTGGATGCAGGCGTGCTATGTTAGGTTATGTTATTGCATTAATTTTTCTAGAATCTTAGCTTAAAACGTTTAAAAAAAGCATGCAATTCCAATATTTACTCCCTTCCCGAGTCGTTTGTGATACCGTTTACTTTCCTGCCTGCGAGTATAGTTGCCTATAAAACTGGCAAAAGAAATCTGTACGCATCCCGCCTCGGTTTTATATCCCATCATTATTTTTATGTCTGGCAATCTTTAGACGATGTTTCATTAGGAAAACTTTATCCGGAGGCCGTAAAAGCCTGTGATAATCCCCCACTTTCAACCTTATGATCATGGGAGGAAGATGAAAGGAAAATAAATTAATGACTTGATTTTTGTTGCTTATGAGTACTTAGCGTTACTTGAAGATAGTACGGGTAGTATTGACTGCATAAAATCACTAAATCTTTTAAGGGACAATGTATGCGTTTTTACAAGAAAACATTGACGTTCAGAATTTACCTCTCAACAGTTTTAAGACAGTAATTAAAACAGAAACTTTGTAAAAAAGGTTATTATATGATAAGTAATTATCTATAAGATATGAATGCATGGGATTAACTGTCTGAGAACTGATATTAGGCAGCCAAATTACTAAATTGTATACAATATTCTCAGTTTATTTTGAATAGAACTTCTAGAGCTTCAAGCCGAGGTTTTCTTGCAGCTTCTTTTCCCGGGCTATACAGATTGTGAGAAGCTGCAATAGTTTTAGGCAAATGAGACGTTTGTTATATAAAAAATGACGATTCAAAGTGTAACTGGGCAATATGTTATCTACTGAATAAAGATATTTTTGAATTTTGAAACCTTTTTAAGGCTTTAATAAAAAATATTTTTATTATAAATTATACAGAGCGTTTTGAAAATTAAGGTATAATTTTAAGAAAGTAATTATGAAAAGATGCGCGTTGGAAAGGCTTTCATTAACTATGTTGTTAATATGACTATGAATAATATGACAATTTGAATAATAAGTACCAAACAAAAAAAAACATATTGAAATGTATAGCAAGTAACTCACTTTGGGACGCTTTGGCAACTTGGCGTCGCTTTGGCGACGTGGCCTTGGCGTCTTGAAGAGTTATGGCTCTAAGACTTAACACACGTAGATATGTACTTCTTGTTATAGACATTTCACGCAATCGAAACTTATTGGAAGGATCGGATAAAGAGAAGAAACCGAAAAACAAATAGTTGTTTTACTTAACCTCTCAAGTCCTTATGTAAATTCCACCCAAATCTCAAACGACGAGTCAGCTAAAGGGACTGTAGATCTTATTTATTACCCGACTTTCGCAAAGCAAAAAGGAGGGTTATGTGTTTCACCGCTATGTATAATATGTGTGTATACACGTCATAAAGCCGCAATTGCTAGCCGTTTGATGACGTAAGTGTTACCATTAAATTGGTATTTACAACTTTCCAAGGAATTAAATTTTAGTGGTATTATTATTTTTATTTATTTATTTATTATGGAAAAATAAGCGAATTACTGAGTAACGCGCTTAATTACTATCACTTGAAACATATAATATAAAAATCATTAAAACTGTAAGTAAATATTTTACTAAAACTTCGAAATTTCCCTGCAAAGTAAATTAAAAACATTCGTCGTGGGTAATTTATTTTTACAAAATGGCAACAGCGCGGCTAACCTTGAAAAGTTAGCTGTCACTTTTGAATATAACTTGTTTTATTATACCATGGCTATAATGAGGTATATACATGTAGGTATGCATGGGAATGTGGAAGTGTGCAAGTGTGGGAGTGTGAGAGTATGGGTGTGTGTATGTATTATGATCGTGAGGCAGGTCAAGATAAACACATAGGTACTCGTACAAACATGTTTATACGAACATCTATGAGTGTCGTACGCATGCTGATAATATTTTGCAACTAATCCTTGTTATTCAATGCTTCTATCTGTAATTACGCTGCAATAAACGTAGCTAGGCGGATTAGCTTTATTGAATGTATGTAAGTATGAAGTGTTAATCATCCTGAGGTGCAGAAAAATAAGATTCAAATATACACTCACACATAAACAGCCTACATACGTCCCACTGCTGAGCACAGGCTTCTCCTCAATCAACCGGAAGGGGTATGGAGCATACTCCACCGCGCTGCACTGCAAATATACACTCGATATATTCCAATTGGGGTAATCAGAGGTAGTGCATAAGAAAGTAGGTTATTCGCCTCAATTTGACGGACTAATAAATAACGTAATTACTAAAAGATTCATCAATTTAACCATAACAAACCAAAAGTGGTAACTTGTTTCCAAGAAGACTGCTCGACTGTGGTTGGGCGCAATCCTAAGTTTCAGAAATTGTATATAACAATCAATTACACAGTTGAAATACTTAAAGTCCCATTAATTGCGTCAAACTGACACAAAATATTCAAAGGCTCATTATTCATTGGCCTAAATACTTATTTTATTTCAAAATACATTAGTTACCTAGTTTATTCCAAACGATGGATGTAACTACAGCGGGACTTGTCATTTGATACTAATTACACACTAATTTGGTGAAATTAAGTACATTTTCAGTTACATTAGTAAAGGTAGTTAAGCTTAAAAGCTATTAGAGCTTCAACTAATGGAAAATAAATGGAATAATGGTAGGGCGTATTACTTAGTACGAGTTGAGTAGGTATATATATACTTACATCGGGTGTTTAGTCGTTTCGAACCTTAAGCGGTTCGGACCGCGTGCGATGGCAGTGCAAAAAAAACAAGTGTCATTATATAAAATACATATAAAATATTTATTATTCAGTCTATATAATGGGTAGTTTCTAACAAGTCAAATCAGTAAATTTTTGCTGTACGTCAAAACGCGAAATCACTGTGGAATTTGTATGTAAAAGCATTCTGTGACGGCATAGAAAAACGTAAAAAATGTCGCACTTACTATTACATTTTTCTTTATACGATTCATGAGTAAGTTAAATAGAAAAAATAAAATCTGTCTTGTCTGACCTGTCATTATTTAGTTATCAGAATTTCATAATTTATCTTTGACGTATCAAAGATGACGTATAGGTAAGGCAGTCCTAGGGGAAACTAGCCAAATATTCGTAGGTAGGTACGGTTCCTTATACAAACAATATTACCTGCACTGAAAGAAACAAAAAAAAAATACAGAAATGAGAGGCTAGGCAGGCAGAATTTATATACGTATATGTTTTTATTATTCTTAAAACTCAGCTAAGCAGATTGTTGTTTTATGTAAAGCATTCTTATAAAAATACCTTTAAGTAAATTTCAAAATTGCGCCGTTATTAATAACTGCCTAAAGAATACTTAGTTATGTATCTACGTCGAACATAATACTACATAAGTAATATACTTCACACTGTTTTCCTTATTCGATTATAAGAACGCTGAGTAATACGCTCCATTTCTATTTTAGTTCAGTTTCATTAAATCACCCTAGTACTAACTTCTAGAAAATTTGAATAATTTTAAACAACACTAAACTGCTTCTTGAAAACAGGATTAGTCCGTCTAACAGGATTAGGTACAGACATCGGTCGAGACATTCCAGGTTTCACAGGATTCCCAAACCCCAAAGGACTCCTTGTGTTACTTTCGAACTTCCATAATCTCCTAGTTTGCTGATTTCCAAACAACCAGAAGAAAATAGTAAATGCACAGTGGTACAACGACGAAATGTTATACACCACTACGATGACGCTCGTCACGAAAGGGAAATCGCTACGATTATTTATGTACGTCACTAGAAATATCTTGAAAGTATCAATAAAGAGCTGTTGAATACAAAAGTTGAATATCAATACAATCATGACTATGATTATACGCCTGTTACTCTGCGGATTGCTTTTATTTGTCGAAAGAACCGATCTTATTACTTGAATTAGTAAATACGCATTTGCAAATAACACTGGCCACTTTATCAAGAACACGTATACGCCATAGATCTGTAATTTCATATAATCCATTAAAACTGATATATAAAGCATTGTAGCTGGTAAAAGTGGTAATAACCACGCTAATGTAGACACCTTCCATAGGTTGTGTTCGTGAACATTGAACACTTTGACTAAGCTGTTGTACATCTGCTTTGTGAACACAAACATCCAAGAGACGAGAGCCGCCTCTGTATATAAAGTCAGAAACACTAACACGTATAGATGCAGTTGATTGACTTCGTACAGGTTGAAAGTAATGTTGATGTCGATGAAGTACCTGGTGACGGTGAAGACGAATTTGGATATCATGAACTGCATAAGCAGTTGGTTCTTGTAGATCCTTCTCCATTCCTCGAATAAGATGGCTGTTAGTAGCATTATGAACACAGCACTAGCTGAAAGAGTAATTCCGATAGTGCTCATTGTAACTGTTAAAGTCGTCAAATATGTCTCATTTCTTATTATGACATTTCCCTGATCCATTTCGGGAATGTATATAGGATCCAGAAGGTTAACCGTTCCATTGATGTAATCCATGTTTTCGTATTTAGTTCCTCCTGTGGCTTGAATATTTATCTCAGTTACCACTGTATTTGTTTTCTTCCAGAAATTTTGAATCGTTGATTATTTTATCTTAATCCTTTTCCTAATCATTTTCGTGTTTCGTTTTATCTCCATGCTACTACAAGTTCAACAGTAAGTACATTTATTACGTTAAAGGTAATTCAACTTTACAGTTTGCACTATACACGTTGACGTTGAGCAAGTGTTGTAACACTGGAACGGTATCGGTGACACTAACGGCAGCCATTTACGAATTCTTATTGCCGTTATCTGAAATAATTTCGTGGTAAATACTGCTGATAAATTATCTTTCTCGATAAGATTGGGCCATAATCGACGGGATGATTATGTTATTAATAACGCTATTAGCTTTGACCACCTGTGGTGCTGAAGAGCAGTTTGTTTTATCGCATGAAAACACTTTAGCTAAATATTTACTTTGTGAAATACTATGAGACTCAGAATCTGTTATTGCATTATCACTTAGTAAAATGTACCTAACTAAAAAAATAGAGAGTAGTGTTGTAATTTATGGTTACTTATCTGATATATATTAGATAAACTGGCATTGCGGCTAATCTGTATTTTTATGAATTTACTAGTAGGTTAGTTGTTTTGGATAATAACAAAGAATTATAATTAATTATCTTTAGTTATTTTCCTATATACAGAAACGAAATATTTTTCCTTGTATTCCCGATTAGGTTTGGATTAGACAAATGAAACCACACATAAGAAACACAGAGAATATATTTTCAGATATAACACCACGACAGGTCAAAAATAAGGCTCACCAACAGTGAGAAGTAAGAAATGATAAATATATAAAACTCTATACAAATAGTCAACAAGGTGACAGTGTCTAACGATTAATATAAACTTATTGCGTAGCAGTAGGTACCTACAATACACTAGAGGACAAAACTTCTGAAATAGTTTTGTTTTAAAATAGCAGGGGCTAGCAAAAGTTGTTCCTTTCGATTATTCTGCATTTTAGATTTACATGCGACAAAAATTTTGTCCTTCAATGTAAAACCGAATTCCCTTATAATTAGGTGTTTGGTGAAGTTAGCGTTTGGCGATACATTGAAGATAAAGCATGGTGCACTACTGTGTGCCACATAGGTCGAAAGTCAGTTTTGGGACATCCATAGAAGAGAATTCAGTTCTTAATTCTAATTATCTACAAGTAAGTGCAACTACTTATGAAATATTATTGCATTCACTATGTTTTCTTCGTAACATCTAATACCAACATTTAGTCAAAAATTATGAAGAAATTCTACATTTTTAAAGTTTTCGGCGCCGAAGTTCTTACTATTAACATCATTAATTTTCTAATACAATTAGCTTATGATATGCAGCCTACTGAAGACTAAAATTAACGTGATGTAAGTACTGCAACATAGTTTAATGGTTAAAATAATAACACTAAATATAAAAGTTTACTACAGACAGTATCTACTTGTAGAAGCGACATTAATTAATTTTAATTTTAAAACAGTAATTTTATTAATCATTGCAAAGTACTCGAGTAACTACTGTAAAATGTAAATGTACTATTTTATATAGCTTGACAAACAAATTTAAATGATGACAAAGTAGTGTATATAAATTTATATTTATATATTCCGAATAAACATCAATATTGTATTATAGCATGTTATGATAGAAAACTTCAAGGTACAATCCAGATTGTTAATTGATACGAAACTAGACATACCGAATGACGTAAGTATGTTACCACTTACCACACAAAAAAATGAGACATCTTGATTTGTCATAAGATATCATTGTTATCATTGTGTTTATTTGAATATGGAAAAGAAAATATCAATAACAGATGATAACGCTGCAATATTATACTATGTCGCAATTATGTATAAAATACCTACAACTCAACATAATTACAACGATAGGAAAACCAGCAAGCATCTATTTGTGAATTTCATCTCCAAGTAGTTTGGCAGATGGTATAATATAATGAGGATCATTACCTACATGACCGTTGTAATGTGCACTAATACTTATTGTTTACAAGTCGACTAAAGTCGCATATTCTCATATTAAAGGTGTGTAAAGGGTTATCAATATTACGGTCAAGGTGCCTATAATAAACGTTTAATATATTATTATGATATTACTCTACATTATTCATAAGGATAACTATTGTAGAATCAATATAATGTGTACTTACGTAGAAGTCTTTATAAGGGATCACAGTTTGGAAAACTCTAGTTTGTGCATTGATTGGTTGAAATTCAGGTAGGTACTTAAACGTTTTTATAAAAGTTTAAAACTTTATTTTTAGTTTCCATTTTGTAGTTTAAAATTGCCTTTTTTATATTACGTTTTTGTTTAATAAACTCATGAATCAATAACATGAGGATGTTAATAAAATCTTTGCTTTAATGCAAAGGGTCAAATATTTCTTTAACGCGTAATTTCTATTTGGGTTGAAAGGCAAAAAATGAATAGCAAAAACTGAATTCTGCGAAGGAAGTCGGTTAGGTTACTAAGCAAGAATAAGTGAACTAGTAATAGCGTAGCTGTGTTCAATCGTCTCGAAATGTCAAATAAATGTATCCTGTTATTGAAGGGTCTCTTATTTACTTTAACCTCAACGTTCTTTCGTTACCAATTTCAATCAATCAACGTCAATTAAATTGAAGGGCTAGGTTATTTAATAATTAAAATCTTAATATCATTATTATGATCATAATTAATGCCTCTAATGTGATTTTAATAAACAAGAAAAATTGCAGGAAATACATCTATTTACAAACAGAACAATTAATGTGTTCATTAATTGAAATTATTTTCATTAATTACGACTTAAATAAATATAATAAAGATTATGCAATAAACGAGGTAACAGTTTTAAACATTGCAAATACATAATGTAATCAATTATCACAAATACCTACGAACTGAAATAGGTACACTAATGCGTATCTAAAACTAGAATATTTACCTAATCTTAGAGAATGAATGCTAAGTTAGACTTAACAAAGATAAGGACCGATTGACTGAAAACTAAATAACCAGAATGATCTAAAATGTACCTACACAAAAATAAAACAAATATTCTTGCGGAAGTAATATACGTATGTTGCGATTGAATATAAATGAAATCAAATATATTTATTAATATTCGGTCCTGAAAGAAGCTACATCTAGAAGATCACATTGCATAGAGGCTCACCTAACATACTAGTCACTACTTCAAAATTATCTTAATGCGCTAAAAATACTTAAAAACATTTATTTTGAAAACTCTACAATTAATATTCGTTTAACGATGTTCGTAAAGTTACAAATTTAATTAATGTAAATAACGTAATATTCGTAGATGTAGATAGAGTATACAAATAATATTAATGATTTAAGTTATGGAAAATTTAAATCGAAATAAATCAAATTAATGAGACCAGCTCATTGAAACACGAAAACGATTAAACCAATTAATAAGATAAATTAATATGAAAACGTTGTTTTATTTTCAGTGAACCGTGTCTGTTTCACGAAATGTTTACTCCACCATGTGCTCTGTAAAATGTAAGGAAATATTGAAAATAGTAAAATATTGAAAAAGACGATACCTATTTCATATTTTGGATTATTATTACTAGAGGAGATAAGAAAGGAAGTATTTTGTCAAACAGAGAATATTTAATCTGTAAGATCAGCGTGACGACTTTAGAAGTTACTGTTTTGTAATATTTTGAATTAGCGTATTTATTCAGTTATTAGACATTTAAATACGTCGATATCCTTACCTTGTTCTTCTACAGGTGTGTGCTCCTCATCCGAGGAGTCATATTTGGTCTCAATCAGTGAACTTTGTTTGGACAATGACTGTAAAACAAATTATTTCAGTTTGAAAACACAAATTTAGAATCTGTGGAGAGAAAGAGAGAGCGGTCCAAAGATGTTACCTTGTTGGAGCGCCGTCGCGGGGGAGATATTTTATTCCACAAGGCTTCAAGTTGATCGAAGTGTTGAGATTGAGCTATGGCTGCTTCTTCCGGACCCAAACTCACCTGTTTAAAACATTGAAATTAGTTTCTTTTTTAAATTGATGAATGTATCAGCAGCTGGTAGAAGATGTTGAAAGCTTACCTGAGATCCCAAATCTTTATTCTTAGCTTCTTGTATTTTTGATATTTCTTCCATAGAAGCTGACACAGAAAATCTAGAAAGAAAAAGTACAATTTAGTTGATGCATGCAATAAGTAGGTATCCAAAAATAAAATATATTATTTGAAAATTGTATGTTACCTTCTCTTCAAGCGTTCGTCGACTTGGGCCATCATAGCAGCAGATGTAAGATGACCGTACTTTTTCTGCCAAGTGTAAGTGTCCAGAGATACTTCCTTCTTTAGCAGTCTTCTCATCGGTCGTTTAGGAGCCAATGGGCGAAGTTCTAAACGAAAATAAATAACACTTATTTTCAATAATAGCCATCAAAAAAGATACATATTATAATAAAATACTTAATTCTATCATACACAAGTTAATCGTGATTTTAATTATGATAAACAATATTTATTGGCAACTACATACTACTAAACTAAAATACGAGTAGATTATCATCTGTATTTACCGTCGATATCTTTTTTTGTAGGAGCAGCGTATGTCGGTATCTTCACATATGTAGCTGGAGTATTGTGTAGACATATAATTGGAAGACAACCTGTGAAGAAAGAAGCAAATCAATCAAAAAATAAAGCAAAGGCAAAGCTTACTGATACAAAAGAAGAGAGAGTTGTTGAAAAAGTTACATACCTCGATCTAATAGATGAACGACGATACGAGCACAATCACTTGTAATTTGGAAACCAAGGAGAGGAACATGTAGTGACAATGATGTCAATGCTAAACCTCTTTTTGTCTCCCATATTATTAGTGTTTTATCCTCAGCACCTGAAATAGGAGGCTTAATTATACTCCATGTACATTGCTTTATTAAATATTAAGTTAAAGTGAGGAGGAGAGATAAATAATAATATTCAGAAAGTCATGATAGATAGAAGGACAGGGGTGACCCAGAAAAGTGTAAATGGATTCTGTGAAGAACTGATACTACTGATAGAGACGATTGGAAGAATATAACATGTTGAGCCAGCTCAACTAGAGTTATATGAAGGTAGAAAGGTCATGAGCAGGATGTATATTTTCTTTTACTCACCCGATACAGCGATAGACCCGTCACCGGTGACTTTGACGCATGTGACCTTGCCAAGATGACCGGATAGTAAGTGGATGTCAGATCCTGTGTTGATATCCCAAACGATAAGGTTACAGTCCCAGGATCCTGACACCACTTGCGTTTTGTTGGTGATCGACACAGCGACGCAGGTTACAATATCAGAATGGCCGACTAAAACCTGTTTGAGAAAATATTTACTTTATTTATAAACAACTTTGCTGATTTCTCTGTTAGAGTGGGAGTGTGGAAGTATAGAAAAACAAAGAATACGTTTAGCTATTTATAATCCAGGGAATTTCGTAAGCATTAATGGATTTAACGGACATGAAAGTTGGGTTATAATATTATTGTGCATTATAACCTGGAGCCAAAAAAAAACAAATATCGACTATCATACAAGACTAAAAATATTATCACACGAAAGCTAAAAATCTTAGTATGATCGACTATTTATAAAAAGAAAAATTGTACACAGTATCTTATGAAAAGTAATGATAAAATTGCAGCCTATCACATAAAATATACTTTGCTGGTAAAGGGGCTATGGAATTTGAGAAGCAGCCTGTTAGCAGGGATAGTGGTAAAAGGCATAAAAGAGAGCGGGGTTGAACCGGCGACAGCAGTTCTCACAGAAAATGCGTGTTAGGGCCTTTCCATGCTCTTTCTTCTATTCCGTGGTAATAAGACTAAAACATATCTGATATGTACATGTCGATAAAAAATCAAGACTAATATTCTTTCTCGAAGGTTATTTGTATAACATTCTTGAAAGCTTATTATTATTTAGTAATCGGCTTCAAAAATTGAGGTTATTTATACATTTATTGTTTCAAAACATTGTTATAAATATTATGAATATACCGTCGTTAAACACCGAAAGGGTTTGTTCCGACGTCATACTCACAACACACATTAACACTCGTCGAATAGAAATTCGAACACAAACCTGTGATAGCTTCCCGCCATCTAATTGCCATACTTTGAGCGACATGTCCATAGAGCCAGTAACTACATGTTGTGAGTCAGCTGTCAGTGCAAAGCAGGTGATCCTCTCGGCGTGAGAGACATTCCTCCGTTCTTCTCCGCTATCTCCTCCCGCAAGAGCCCAGATACGTATAGCGTTGTCACCGTCGGAGAGGACCTACAAAATTGAGGAGAAGATATACCTTCAAGTCATCATCATCAATTTAAGAGCCACGCTCTTGTCGGTGCAGCATTTTCCATGCTGCTTTTTTAGGGAAAAATAGGGCAGTGGTTTCCTTTTTGCCTTCCGCCCCGCACTCTGTCTGACGCAAGTGGGATGGCGCCCAGAGTAGTCTATTACAAAGGCATACTAGGACTTCTGTCCTCCGCCTCTGAATAGTACTGACAGTTACTGCTGTACCTTCAAGTACATAGGCATAAATAAGTATGATGAACTGTAACAGGGTCTATAATATACAACTGCAACGATGCTATATATAATTTCCGCTACCTACACCTACAACTACGACGCGGCACAAGTTGAATATTATAAACATAGTTATAGTTAATGGGTCGGAGACCCTGTTACAGTTCATCATACTTATTTATGCCTATATACTTAAAGGTGCACTTATATAAATATACCTTTAAAGTATTAACAGAAAACAGAAAATGCGGTAAGGTTTGGATACTTAGTACATCTTCCGATGGATGTACCTCTAATTACTCCAATAGGGATAAAGTCGTGAGTTTATGTTATGTTTAAGCTATAAAAATAGTGGTGGCATTTTTAGATTATGGTGTTTGAATAGGCAGATTTCTAAACTAAAATCAGTTAAGTATACCGGAAAAAAAACAATGAATCGAACTCTATTTACATTTTGGTTCCTCTAAATACAGGCATAGCCTAGTTTGAGAACCCCTGATGAACTGCCTTTGGGGGAGGCCTATGCCCAGCAGTGGGCGTCGTACGGCTGATGATGATTTACTGCCGCTGTTTTAACATACATTGTAAAATTGCGCATGATATTGTGTATATTTCTAACAAAATTCTCTTTGTAATGTGTTTGTGCACTAACAACCTCCGTGGTCCAGTAGTTGAGCGTTGGGCTCACGATCCGGAGGTCCCGGGTTCGATTCCCGGTGGGTACATATTACAAATATTACTTTGTGGTCCCTAGTTTGGTTTAGACGTTACTGGCTGATCATCAGATTGTCCGAAAGTAAGATGATCCGTGCTTCGGAAGGCACGTTAAGCCGTTGGTCCCGGTTACTATTGATGTAAGTAAGTAGTCGTTACTTGAGCCATGTCAGGGGCCTTTGGCGGCTCAATAGTAACCCTGACACCAGGGTTGTTGGGGTTGGTACTCCACCTCGCTTTCATAAAAGAAGAAGCAATAAAGTTTATTATTATCATTATTATTTAAGCTTCATAATTCAATGCATAACTCACCGCAAACTTCATATTGAGGGTGACGTCAATACTCGCGCTCGGACCAGTGGTGGAGTGAAGTACTATGCCAGAATCCACCAGCCAGACGTGGACATTGCGAGACCGGTCGCCGGACATGGCTCTGCGGCCATCCGACATCATCAATAACGTCTGAAGAGCTGCTGTGTGACCCTGTTAAGAAAAAAAAAACATAAAACACAAACAGTCTATACACGTCCCACTGCTGGGCACAGGCCTCCCTCAATCAACCGCGGAGGGTATGGAGCATACTCCACCACGCTGCTCCACTGCGGGTTGGTGGAGGTGTTTGGACTAGTAGCCCGGGACCAACGACTTAGCGTTAAGAAAATACGTGGAAAGTTTAAATATGTAACGCTATGTCTGAGGAGCTCGGTGGCGCAGCGGTTAACGCGCTCGGTCTGCGATTGTTGAAGTAAAGCAACTTTCGCAAAGGCCGGTCATAGGATGGGTGACCACAAAAAAAAAAAAGTTTTCATTTCGAGCTCCTCCGTGCTTCGGAAGGCACGTTAAGCCGTTGGTCCCGGCTGCATTAGCAGTCGTTAATAACCATCAATCCGCACTGGGCCCGCGTGATGGTTTAAGGCCCGATCTCTCTATCCATCCATAGGGAAGGCCCGTGCCCCAGCAGTGGGGACGTTAATGGGCTGATGATGATGATGATGTCTTTAGTGAGAACCGTGACTGGGAGCCGTAGTAGTCCAGTTGGTAGAACGCTTACCTCTCACTTTGAGGGCGCAGGTTCGAATCCAACACAGGCCTAAACCAATGATTGTCGAATTCGTTTTCGAATTCATGTTTGGATCATAAATGATTGTCACGTGCTCAGCGGTGAAGGAAAACATCGTGAGGAATCCCACATTCCCGATTAACCTGTATTGGGCCGGTTTTCCCTTTGCGGATTGGAAGGTCAGCAGCTGAATAAAACCGAACCTGTCAAATCTTCAGGTTAGGTAAGCGGACCATGTGAAAAATGGTATAACGCTAGGAAGATGATGATGTCTTGAGTGAGAACATGACATGTGTCTACAATAGCTTAGTGTGAGACATTTACACTCAAAAAAAATATACCTAAGTAATGTTCAATAATCACGTCGATGGCAGCCATTACCAACATGGTTCGTCACATCAAAAGTGACTTCTAGATATCTTCTGATTACTTGTGGCTCTGCCCACCCAATTAAGGACTATAGGCGCGAGTTTGTTTGTTAACAGAGATAAGTGCCGACACTGACCTTATAAGTAAGCGACGGTGAATTATCAGCCAATTGCCAAACGACGATTGTCCTGTCTTCAGAGCCGCTTAACACCATCAAGTTGTTCGGAGAAAATGTGACGCAGGTGACGTGGCCAATGTGACCGTTGAATGTGGCTTGTAACCGGTGAGTGGATAGTTGCCAAACACGAACCAACCCTCGGGCGCACCCACTGGCCGCCAACTGCCCGTCACGAGACACTTCCAGACAGCTTATCGGGATTAGCTCGCTTTGTTCCGCCTGTCACAAAAAAGGAAGCTGGATTAACTCCCCGTCCACTACCCAAGCTATCCGAGCCATTTAAAAAGCAATTTCTCAGAACGCTTGCAGTGCAAACATCCATTTACTATATTAATACCTTTGTGGAAAAATCGTAGTCTGCAATTTAATTAGACATTCCAGCAGCATTTAATAACTCCTGAAAGCTTTATTGGCGATAAAATTTAATGGTTGGGGGAGGTAAAAGTAATGTCTTTGTGATAAATTATTCTGGAGGACGTACCTGCAGTAAACTAACGTTGGTTGTAGATTTAGTTTGGCGTCTGTTTGTCTGCTTTGTGGGTCGAAAGTTGGTCAAGTTGTCCTCCGTGTGGAATGAATAGATCGTCACTCTATTGCCACCTTATAACAATAATCGTTCAGTATAATAACCACCTCATTTTATAATAAATTTGGTTCAATTGTGTACGCAAATTTCTAAATAAATAATAGAACAACAGACGAAGCGATATACACGAATTTTCTATTTGAAATTCGTCACTTAAGCGTTACTAGAGTGCAATTTGAAATACTGAATCGAATAATGTAATAAACTTAATTAAAAGTGAAATTCAGTCCACACAATTGCTAAGTTGAATGTAGAATAACTGTTAACAATTTCAAGGGAAAACTGAAGTGACGTTTTCATGTAGTTGTGTGATATTTTAAAATACGATAAAACAATTATAAGAAGAAGAAGAAAGTAGATTTATACACTGTTAATATCAATAGGCTTGCTCTCTATTACATGGGAATTAAACATGGCGGTGGGAAGCGGTGGGCTATGCTAATTAATAAAGTATAAGCAAATATGTTAAACATTTTATTACGACAGTGTTATTTTTTATTATTGTAGTAGTTTAAGCTGCAGCCTGTGAACAGTGTCAATGTTGTTGACCAACAAGGCAAAGTTAAAAACAAAACGGGTAGAAACTTACCAGCGGCTAGTAAGAAGTGGTCTCTGTCAGCGACTGCCAAAGCTGCAAGGTCATGCGCTACCGCGAGAGTGCGCAGGAGTTGCGCAGTGTGCAGACTGTAAAGGTAAATCCTCTGATCCGAGCATCCCACAGCTGCGCGTGACGAGTCGTGACCCACGCAGAAGCATTTTACCTGTATACAAAGATATATAACTACTAAAATTCTGTAAAAAAATTACTCTATAATATAAAAGAAGATATAGAAGCAAAAATATTTGTTAAGGATCTCACAATGCGTCTTATCGGGTCTTCGGGGGATGCTAGGGCTGGTATTTATTTCTGTCAGAGAATTAGCCTGGCGATTCAGAGGGGTAATGCTGCCAGCCTGTTGGGCACCTTGCCTCGATGTGACGCATTGGAGGAGGTGTTTTATTTATAAGATGTGTTTGTTTTGTTTTTAATTGTTTGAATAAATTGATTTTATTCTCTATAATACCAATTCAGTCGGTGGGACACATATCCATTACAAGATGAACTAAGTACCCACACCTCTACGAGCTTTCTGTTAGACCAACGTGGTAGGTGGAGAGCCGTATCGCCGCCCATAGTGGGCGCGTCAACTGCGTTATACAGGGTGTTAGTGACATCGTAACGAATACTGAGGGGGATGTTTCAGACTAAGATTCCGAGTTGATATCAAGTGGAATTTTCGGTCGGAAAATTCATGATGTTTTTGTTTTTTTATATTTATTTTCAGTTCCAAAGTTTTGCGACGGAAAATTCAACTTGATATCAACTCAGAATTATGGTCTCAATCATCCATCAAAGTTTTCGTTACGATGTCACTAACACCCTGTATATTGAAGGATAAAGAATATTGGATCTTAAACTTAGATTATCTAAGGCTTATTACCATCACGTAAAACTACGTAAGATGTGCAACATCCACGCTTGCCTCGCGAACAAGATTAACAACTTCCGCCGTTCTCAGTACAAGTAGTAAACTACTAAAACTTAACAACTCTGATGAAACCCCGAATTCATTTACGGTCTTTGTAGCAAGAAAAGAAATTACGGCGAAAGAAAACATAGTGAGGAAATCCGCATTCGCGAGAAATGCATTTTCGGACGTATTTGACCTAATATGTATTGGGCTGGTTTTCCCTTCGCGGGTTGGAAGGTCAGACAGGCAGTCGCTTCTGTGGAAAGTCGGACTTGTCAAATCTTCAGCTTAGGTAAACGGACCCTGTGAAAAACGGGATAATGCTAGGGAGACGATGATCCGGGTTCGTTTTATGCTTGTAAAGGTTACATAAAATTGTTAATTTGTCTATGCGGCAAGTATCTACACTGGCAATGATCTATTATACTTATTGTATTATTTATTTGTTGTAAGCTTAGATTATGAGTACAAATATGTAAGTTTCAAAGCAGCCTTATGTTATATAACACAAAAATTTAGGCACGTTAAGCCATTGGTCCCGGTTACTACTTATTGATGTAAGTTAGTAGTCGTTACATGAGTCATGACAGGGGCCTATGGCGGCTCAGTAACAACCCTGACACCAGGGTTGGTGGGGTTGGTAATCCACCTCACCATCCACACGATAGAAGAAGAAGAGAAGAAGAAGTTTAACCCTTTCACGGACAGAGATCATTGGATCATTGGTGGTTTGTAATAGGTAATATGACACCTTGGGATCGGAATGTCATTAGACGTTCTGTCCTTGAAAGTGTTAACATACAAGTATAAAAATAGTAAAAATTGACTGAATGTAAGAAATTATGAAGGCAGATAAATCAAACAATGTATGTAGTTAACAACTTGGAGCTATTGCAGGCTCTTATCCGGAACATGCAGCAACATTGTTTCATAAAATTTATGGCAGCAAACACAGCTAGGAACGGAAAGAACTTTGTCTGAGTCGACTAAGACAGGTGTCCAAGTGTCAGCGTGTTAAATACGGTTCCGGCGGCACACATTTCCGGTCATGTACTACATGTCAGGCGAGGGAAGTTATAATAACGCATGTCAATACACGTCGACCGCCTTTGTGGTACAGAGGTTGAGCTTAGCGGGTGCGATTCCCGATAGAAATAACCCTAGTTTGGTTAAGACATTGCATGTTGATCACCCTAATGTTGTGGCCATATCAGAGGCTTTTGGCGGCTCAGTATTAACCCTGACACCAGGGTTGATGGGGTTGGTAATCCATCTCACAACCCACACGATAGAACAAGACCCGAATGTTCGAAAGTAAGATGATTCGTGCTTCAGAGGGCACGTTAAGCAATCAGTCCCGGCTAATATTTATTTAAATTGAGCCATGTCAGGGGTCTTCAGGTGAATTAAGTTTACGAAGGGTCTTTGGCGGGTCAATGACATGGCTCATGTAACGACTAACTTACACCAGTAAATAGTAACCGGGACCTACTGTTTAAAGTGCCTTCCGGACCACGGATCATTTTACTTTTGGACAATCAGGTGATCAGCTTGTTATCTCCTAACCATACTAGGGATCACAAAGTGATTTTCGTGTTATGTTCTTACTGGGATTCGAACGCGGAGCCTCCGGATCGTGAGTCCAATGCTCAAACCATTGGACCACGGAAGCCGAATTATAGACTAAATTCAAATAATATGTATTCCTATTATATATTTTCGGTACGTATTTCCCCAGTAAACATGGTCTTTTAGGTTATTATATGCCCGTCGCGCATTTCGCTTGGATAGGCTCAAATCGATCGAGTAATCAAATGCCGCTGTATTTGCATTAATACCATAATCACATTCTTGATTAATATCTACTACACATGATTAATTATTTAGTCTAGTCCAGAATGTCAATAGAACCAAACTAACGCTGCAAGTGAAAGTTGGGCAGATGGCGTTGGAACAAGAATTTTGCAAAGAGTCGCGTCAGCTTAACTAAGTAACTTTTAATTGGCGAACTTTTAAATATTGATTCTATTACAAATGTTTGTATTTGATTCACCTACCTAATATAATAATAAGTTTATTTATTCACATTAAATTACAAAAACAACAACACGAGTTAATTATGAATAGAAAACCTCCTCCAGCGCGCCACACTGAGGCAGAGCGCCCAAAACGCTGGCAGCATTTCCCCTCTGAACTGCCAGGCCTATTCTCTGCGCAAAATAACTGCCAGCTCTCGTATCGCCAGTAGCCTCAATGAGACGCGCCGAAATGTCATTCAAATATAACTTGGCCTCAGGGCCCCACGGTCCCATCGTGTCCACTGCGAATGGCAAAAAGATATACTAATTGTTACTACCTAATTGTTTGGAATGTGACCGGATCAAGGATGTATAACATATTATAACGGAATGTGTGCGTAATGAATGAAAATAACAGCAATTTGGCTTTTCCGTTATCTAAGGAGGCCAAGAAGCTGTACAATTTCTCCGCGCGGGGCTTAAAGTTGAGATGTGAGTGAATACCTGCGTGTGAGTTTCAAGCTTTGTTTTGTTAATTATTTTTTATATGAGCCTGTATTGAGCGGCATTGTCATTTTTGAGACAAAACTCATTAAATAAAGATTAAAAAAAATGTTTGTAGGTATTGATTGATAGAATTGCTCTATAGCATTCGACATCCAACTGATATATAGGTACCTTTTTTGTTAACGTAATAATAACTCCGTGCGGAAGGCACTAACTGATGTAATTCAGTATTCGTTACATGAGCCACGTCAGAGGCCTTTGGCGGCTCAATAATAATACTGATGCCAGGGATGACAATGGTAATTCACCTCACAACCCACATGATAAAAGAAGAAGAATGGTAATAATATACTGTATTGCACAACCATAATAGAAAGACAATTGTGTTAAAAATAAAAACAGCGACAGAAATATCACTGTGATGATGAGATCCAGCCGACTTCGGCTACGGTGATTGCTTCAACCCCGACTTCAAAAAAAAAAATATTTTTTTTTAATTGATTGCCGCAGGTCGGCTTTCAATTCCTCGCGCTTGCCACCAAATAATAATATCACTATATTATTGTATAGATTGTTATGAACTTGCTGTTTATCTATGCATGATTTTTTCTTTCACCCTAAGGTTTGCCTGTCAGAAATTGCTGTTTAGCAATAAAACCGCCTATTGTGCTTATTTTATTGGTACATGTCGTTTACTTATGTCTTTGTGCAATAAAGAATTATTGATTGATTGATTGGTAAAATGAAGAATGTACTAACTTATTTATGTTCATGACGGCAGAGCAATACGGACCTCTGATGGAACGGATAAAGGCAGATTAGCATGAGTGGTACAAGCTTATCACAAATCGCTCAATCGCTAACAATAGAGCCTGTAATAAGCTCCAAAATAGTAAGTGAAAAATCGTACTACAAACGGCCTCTTAACTGCTGCTCCCTTGGTAATGTAATAGAAAACCTCCTAATGGTACTTACTACGTATCGGCGGTAATTTATTTTCTTTAGTATAGGAAGTAACAGTTAGAAGCGATCCAGGGGGCGTCAATTACTAGAGGAAAACGCCGGGAAGTTAACACATGTAATCCGGTATGCCGAACTTTTTGGGTTTCCTCCAAAAGTTCTAAGTATCCGATACTACTTAATGTCAATAAGAATTGGATCCCTGTTTTTTCAACCTAATACTTCGAAAAGAAATCAAGCGTTGCTGTAATTGATAGGTTTTTAAGAATGTTTCTCGCAAAAGGAAGAGGTTTTTTATTATCTTATTTATACTTACTTATATATTTAATTTTGCGAAGTCACGTGTAATCCAACATCAAAATACTCTTTAATTTATATTATTCAGGATAATCTTTTCAATAGATGATATCATCATCATCAGCCCATTAACGTCCCCACTGCTGGGGCACGGGCCTTCCCTATGGATGGATAGGGAGAACGGGCCTTAAACCATCACGCGGGCCCAGTGCGGATTGATGGTTATTAACGACTGCTAATGCAGCCGGGACCAACGGCTTAACGTGCCTTCCGAAGCACGGAGGAGCTCGAGATGATTTTTTTTTTGTGGTCACCCATCCTAGGACCGGCCTTTGCGAAAGTTGCTTAACTTCAACAATCGCAGACCGAGCGCGTTTACCGCTGCGCCACCGAGTTCCTCAATAGACGATATATTATCAATTATATAGAAAACTCGTAGTTGATTCTTTTATCTAATTAATTAGATGTCATTGTTCCTTCTCTCAACCTAATTAATCGTCTTATTCAGGATCCGTACCTGAGATCAAAGAAAACCTACAGTGTCCGAATTCATTCGAAAACATTGTTGCTATAATGAATTTTCATTACGAAATGTACTTATTATAATAAAGAAGAAACAGGAATGAATGCGGTTCACAGAGTACATCTACTTATAGTTTCGGAAAAAAGTGTCTGTGACGTATGGACGGACAGACGGACAGACAGACATGACGAATCCATAAGGGTTCGGCCATTTGGCTACGGAATCCTAAAAAGGACTAATCATGATCCTATGTAATGTAAAAAGTCAAGTCAAGAAACATGAATAAAAAAAATAAGAAACACGTCTTATTGTTATGATTTTAAAACCTGTTCCGTGAATCATTTGTGAAAGGCTTTCCATTCATTGTTCCGAGTATAATTAAAGAATAACAATGAAAACGGAAAATTTATTCACTGACAGTTATTAAAGGGATACATTTTTGCAATTTCATCTCGCATTCATTTGCACTGGCCTTAAATTAAATTATATTACTTATAGGTAATTTCATTTTCATGGTTAAGCTGGTTCTGAAATGGTAAACGCTGCATTGAAACCGAATTTTGCTCTCGGTAACTCGAAATTACGTCTAGAGGGTTCTAGTAGAGTAAGTACTTTATTATATTTGTCCTTTCATCGTGAATTAATACGAGATGTCATTACCCTCGAGGGAGTCGCAAAGTTGATTGTGATTCCAATATTAATTATTTCACTAATCGAACAATCGATGTTTAATATAACTTACCTTGGCTTTGTGTCTCTTGAGTACATGAAGGTGTGTTCCAGTGATAAACGTTCGGAGGTGGAGTTCGTTGTCTCCTTGTAGTGTGATGAGGAAGACATTGTCTTCGGTGATGTCCATGGCATGGATGGGCACCCCAGCGCTGATCGTGCTGAGTAGAGTGAAGTTGTCCACATTCCACGTGCAGACGGTACCATCTTGTGACCCGGTCACAAGAATCTCACCATCTTGGATAACCTTTACGGCTGTCACGGAGCCCCGGTGATGGTCAAGTTTCGTTACCTAAACATAAGTCATAATTAATTTATTTCTGCTATCACGTGTACAGTCGTTCTTATAAATAAGTATAACACTTACAAAATGACACCCCATCGGGGCAATACAATTGACTTAACAGATAATAGATATTAATTTAAATACATTAAAAAATAATTTATAACACATTAATAATTTGGCCAACACATGTCTCAAACGGATGCGTAAGATAGATCCCAAGCGACATCATTAGGAACGTGTTCAAGATGTTTAGGGAACATGCATGCTATTATAACGACCTATGCCGAAGAAGAAGGCATCGAGACAAATTTGTTTAGGTTTAGCGATGTTCGTAAACCAATGTATGTGTAATTTATGAAGTGTTGTAAATAGATAAATAAAATCAACACACTAAAAGTCTCCACGTCACGCGTAATTTGAGATCAATGCCGATTCTTGCAAAGCTTAATTTTATTTAAGTATGTCTGCGCAAAAATAAGGAGAGACGAGAAAGAAAGCAAGAAAGAGTACAGCTAGTAAGCTCCTCTTCGGTTGATTAATGAGAAGTATGTACCTAGCAGAGGGACGTATATGGCGTGTAACGTATCATCCTCAATTTAAGAGCCACGCTCTTGTCGGTGCAGCATTCTCCATTCTTGTCTATCAAGGGCCAATTCTTTGACTTCCTTATAAGACACTTATAGGGATAATTATAAGCAGGTTATTCAAGTATGTTGTGTTATGTAGGGGCGTTGTCCGATCACGTAGTTACTACCATCCTAAGACTAGGTCACGGCACGCCAAAAAAATGTTCTCTGAATTTTATTTACGGTTTCATACAAAATCCCGCACCCCGCCTGGCTGGTATGTCTCTGTGTGCAAAGCGTAGAAATAACCCATAACTTACTGATATTAAGGGCTGGAATTTTTGCCCGTAATAACACTTTCATTAATCACCCACACTACAACTATGGTTGATAAGGCAAACGTAGTTATGTTGTGGTCATTAACATCAAGCTGGTATCTCGCATGCAATTACCACCCTAATGGAACGCTACCGGACGCAAAACTAATGCAAATGTTATATAGTCGGTAGTTTTACTAGTTTCGTGGCCAGATCTTAGCATTGACCATTCCCTTATGTGCACGATCATTTCATAACATAACATAAACAGCCTATATACGTCCCACTGCTGGGCACAGGCCTCCCCTCAATCAGCCGGGGGAGGGGGGGGGGGAATCATTTCATGAAATAGTCATATTTGTAATTGGTTAATAGAAAAATGTGATTTTTTAAATAATTAAGGCTATATAACGTTATCTATCTATTTTTGTGAAATGTGATTTTTCCCGTATTGTAAATAATGTTTGTATGTATTGCAAAGATACAGTTCGGTGGGACTTAGCCATAAGATTAATTTTAAGACTAAATTATGTAAGTACCCAAATTCATACAATAAAATAAGATTTGATTTGATTTGAATAGCACGAAATGCTAATACAAATATACCTACTTTGTTGCACCAAAATAAAAGAAAATAGTTATAAAATAGACTTAACTAGGTACATGGCAAATGTCAGCCTTATCGTTTAAAGCGATCTCTGTCAGACAACTCTAAGGCGAGGAAATATTTAAAAATTAAAAGATTGCGTTTGCATACTAAGTACAACTTGTCAATAAATACACGTACATAAATATATACATACAAATGATATTACCTATATCTAAATATAAATAATAAAATATATTAATAGTAAACAGCAAAAAACCTAATAGTAAGCAACTCAAGAGCCACAGAATATAAATAATACCACGACACACTTCATTACAAAATAAAGGACCCCTTATACGGTGCGATTTGTCTTTACGATCCGTCGCTTCAGACCGATCGAAACGATGAATCGATAGTGTATATTATCAAGATCGTTAAAGATTTACGAAATCGCAACAAAAACCCATGCAATCATGAATATCGTAACGATGAATCGACAGTGTGGCTACTAGCCATTTCTTAACCCATATTTTTCTAGGCTTTCTTTTTTTGTTTTGTAGTGGAATCAAAGTTACCGCCACATAGAAAGAAAAAAAAAGAAAAAAAGAAAGAAAAAAAAGAAGTTCATTTTCCATTTTATTAGGCACGTATTGAATTATTAGAAGACGTGTTTATACTTCAGTTTCAAATAAATAAATGATCGATCGTTACGACTAATCATTTCGTGTATGAACGTCATTTGCGACGAATCGTGACGATTTTCATCAGATCGATCGTACAGACGAATCGTACCGTATATGGACCCTTTAGAACCAGAAAAAAAAATGGCAGAAAATAATGACGTCATGCCTCCACTGAACCTCACTGGAGTAAATTCGAGATATGGCTGAGGCGCCGTCTAAGAATACAGATTTTGTGTTCGAGGTCTTCCGTAAGGTAGCCTCAACCGAGACGGACTCCAGGAAAGTTCCAGTTATACGGGTGTTAGATTACGTCCAACCACCCTACTCGACCATCCCGCATGCAATTACGGGACTAATGGAACACTACCGGGGCATAAAACTAGAGCTACTATAACATAGCACTAAAGTGGAGCTGAGGGCAAATTTATAATTCGTCCATTAAGGTTCACTTTGAGAATACACTGTGAGATTCGATATCGTTCTAGGTCGGGCGGCTTCATTTATAGACCTATAGGTATGTAGGTAACTATTGGTATCAAAATTATATTTGTCTTGTGTCGGATATTGTACGATCAATGACTCTTTGGAATGACAGTTTTTTTTTGACCTGACTTATTGTATATTTGCCGCAGATGGCATTAACTTCTTGGCCGGGCAAATGGGGAGCGCTGAAGGCTCTCACCCGGTACAACGTTTAAGGCAACAGGCCTGAGGGTGCCCAGTTGGGCGCGAACCTCGGCTCAGGGCGTCGTCTGAGAGGAAAAATATTTGAAAGAATTAATCGACCCTAGCGGGTCGATAGCGACAAGCGCTGAATGAGGGAAATCGTCGAGAATTTCAGTATGCCTACCTACTTCATATCAAAATGTCAAAGATGATCGCGTGTTATGTACGGAGCATACTTGACTACGCTGCTTGACTGCGTAAATGCAGACAATAAAGTACAGCATTTTGCTCCTTTTGATGTAGGTACTAATTTTACCAATGTACTGTTAAAACTGTTGTGGAGCTCGGTGGCGCAGCGGTTAAACGCGCTCGATCTGCGATTGTTGAAATTAAGCAACTTTCGCAAAAACCGGTCATAGGATGGGTGACCACAAAAAAGAAAGTTTTCATCTCGAGCTCCTCCGTGCTTCGGAAGGCACGTTAAGCCGTTGGTCCCGGCTGCATTAGCAGTCGTTAATAACTATCAATCCGCACTGGGCCCGCCTGATGGTTTAAGGCCCGATCTTCCCTATCCATCCATAGGGAAGGCCCGTGCCCCAGCAGTGGGGACGTTAATGGGCTGATGATGATGACTGTTAAAACGGCCGTAATAGGTAGTCAAAGCGTGCCACTAGTTTTAGAAAGACCCAGATAACGACCACGCCGGCGTAGTCGACGTTTTCCCTTATTAAGCGTTTATCGCTATTGTCTCGCTAGAGTCGATTTATTCATTTAAATATAACCCTCTCAGACGAGACGCTCTGAGCCGAGGTTCGCGCCCAACTGGGTACTTAGTACTCAGGTCTCAAATTCTGTACTGGGTGAGAGCCCTCAGTACTCCCTATTTGTCCGGCCAGAATTTAATGCCATTTGCGGGAAATCTACAATTAGTCACGTAAAAAAGAGTTTTCGTAAATTATAAGATTAACGTCAAAAGTTTCCGTTCGGTTAAAGAGGCAGTGGTGTGTAGATTATTTTTGTCACAAAATAATAAAAAATATCATAAAGACTTACCAGGGCTCCATCAACAAGAGAAGTGACGATAACAGCCGAGTCTTCACCTCCACTGATCACCAGAGACCGGTTGACGATTGCAGCGACACATAAAACTGGGGCAATATGTTCCCTAATAACAATAATACCACACTATATTTGACAGTATTAGATAGATAGATAAAATACTTTATTGAGCACAATGGACACAGTATTAGGTACTAGGATAACATTAAATTTCAATGATAAGATAGATTCAAACGCGATAGAAACTTGATAACATAGCGTTATGAGAGGGGTTAAAAAAGCCACAAAGAAGCAATTCATCTGAAAAAGCAATATTGCTATTTGACGTTCCTCACTTATTTTTATACGCGCAAATGTCAAATTGCTTTTTAGATGAATTGATTCAATTGGCCTTATTAAACATACTAGATAATCTTTAAGATGATAAACAACTTAACTCTTATGCTTTTTGACTTGCAGTCTAGTAAAAGTTATATTAAATCAGTCCGGTCATGTCCAATGAAAAATGTACTTGGCGTTCTTAGGTTAATGAAATTACTACGAAGTTATATCAAGTGGTAGTTGCGATCCAAGTTTGAACTCAACAACTCTTGAAATCCTTCGAGTTCGGTTTGAAACGTCAAGGAATTTATAGCGACTAGTTTCCATGGCTATTTGTTATGAAAGACTGACGTGTAGTGATGCTGCGTTGCGTCGTCGTTTTATATGCAATCACAACGACATACCTACCACACGACGTGTTGCGTTGGTATGCGGTAACAACGCATATGTAACCAACAAAAGGAAGTAACAGAGACGAAGCGCAAACGAATGATGCAACGTAACGCCGCTGGAGCGGCAACGCAGTGGATTACCTATGGAGTGTACTCTTCAACATCATCATCAGATCACCAGATGATGATGATGGGTACAAACCACAGGTAAATCGAAGGGAATACTTGTGCGACGTCGTAGTAGATACGGCATTACATTACCAGGCAGCACTCAAAGCGTTAAACTTTTATATATAATTTAAACTTTTATTAATTATTTCCTTTGCTTTTTTTTTACAATATTTTGTACAATAAAGAATAATATAATAATTTTGTTGTTGACAACGCAACGGTCCGGCAATATCGGTGTGGATTAACTCTTACGAAGTCATTTTCATCATTTTGTAACGAGAAAAGCTTTTCGCCAAGAAAATGTAAACATTAATATACTTACTCCATTACTTATGATTATGAGCGGAAATGTTCAGAAGATGGAAATGAGAACGAGATAGGGAAAAGTAACTATGATTATATTACGTGGTTTCTTTATCATTATATAAGAATGAGAGATATTTATTCAAATAAATTCGAAGCGTGTATTTTTCGGTGGTACGGACATAAGGGTCCACTTGTACTAACAGTGCTCTAACATATGTCCACGGAATTGAAGAAAGAGGTTGGATAAGCCCTAATTTTATATGAGAATCGTTGTCGCCAGTTTAACCCCACCCTCTTTTGCTACTACTACTACAAAGAGTTAACTACGATAGCTCTACTGCTTTTCAATTTCACTTTACCGGCAATTTATATTTTGTGTGATAGGCTGCAATTTTATCATTACTTCGCTTCGCGAGATACTGCATACAAAAGTATTTTTTTGATAAACAAACGATCATACTAAGGTTCTTAGTTTGCCTGTGATAAGGAGGAGTCTCCTTGCATCGTGTTCGGTATTTGACCTTTTTGCCTTGCAGGTTATAATAAACAAGACTACCTTTTAATATACTATGACGGAGCTCCGTGCATTGTAAAGTTTGCGGACAAGTGGAGTGCAAAGTTGAAGTATGAACTATTTGCTCTTACATGTTTCGCTCTCACTTATGGTCCTACCAACCTCTTTCTCCTATTCCGTGCATAAGTCAGTATAATGGATAGTACACTGACTGTATACGTTACAAAGATAAGACCAAATTAGGTCCTTATCATCATCATCAATTTAAGAGCCACGCTTTTGTCGGTGTAGCATTCTCCATTCTTCAATTCTATAACTTTTTTATAAGACATGACCTACCGACCGTTCTTTTCTTTAATTTGTTCCATGTAAGCTCTTCTTGGTCTTCCCCTCTCAATATTTCCTTTTATGATGTTTTTGATAAATTCAAAATGTAGCCAAAAATCAATAATAATTAACACATATGGTCCTTAATACACGGTATTAACAAGAAGATAATATCCTAGATGTGCGAGAAGCTACAAGTCAAGTTGATATTCAAAATACTTACAAGATTTTGGTTTTGACGGCTAAAGTGTGGAGATCCCACACTATGACGCTGGTGTCTTCGGAACCAGTGAGCAGATACTGTGACTCTCTTGTCACGCACATGCATAATATTCTGCCTGAGTGACCTGGGAACAAAGTGACGCCATAAATATGATTTATTCAAAATATTTTATGTATACATTATTGTCATACATACTTAAGGTCACACCCACACGCGTAAAGCGTGTGGTCATGTGTTCTCTATCTATTAATAATTAATGAATAGTAAATTTTCTTTAATTTATCTTCTATAATGTGACATTTTTATAAGTGTGTGTGTGTGTGTGTGTGTGTGTGTGTGTCTGTGGATGGACACTGTCTGAAATAAATTATACTCGCTCCTTGTTCGAGAGGTTTTAAACAGTGTAGTCTACGTCTTATGCTCCAGCATCGTCACAATTTTCAAAGCTCATATCCAAAGCTAAAAAAAAAAGTTAGTTTCCCGCTTCCTGAACGCAGCTGTCAACTAATGTCATTACGGTTTTTGTGCACCGGCGCGTCACTTCGCCTCCGTAAATAAACTAATTGAAAACTAATATTTAATACAAAAACATGATTGATATAGTGCGAAAAATCTGTTACTTACATAATCAAGTGCTTTTTTCTCTAAAAAAGCTAGAAACAGTACCAAAGAAAAAATGTGGATGACGACGAGCGTAAGTTCTTTTTGATAAAACAAAAAGTGGATTATACTGGTAAGTCTTAACATTATCCATCTACTAAAACAAGAGAAGATATAATTATGATCAATTCAATTTAATTCCTTTTATTGTCGAAAACAAATTACTTTTTTTTGAGGTTATAATTTTATAATCCTAACATTCGAAGAAGTAACTTAAGTTGGTACTTATTACTAATAATAGTAACTAGTTTTATTAACAGAAATAATAATAATATTAAAATTGTATCGTGTTCGTGTTATAACAGTGATTTAAAAGTTATACTTTATTCCGATGTTAATGTTGTTTAAATTCGCCTTATATAAGGCAGGCAAAGATCTCAGGACTATACAGTCTTGACTTTAGTAATTTAATATTCGAAAATCACGATCAAAATAGGCCTAAGCCTTGTCTTCAGTCCCTGATTGCCGCGTTTTTATTTTCATCTGTCAAAAAAAAAAAAATTTTTGTTTGTTTTTGTAATTGTGTTCTTGGCTTATGTTGCGGTTGATAACTTACTATCAGCGAATGAAATGAGCAGTTTTATTATAAAACAAAGAGAACCAGTGAAATATAACCGCAGAATGGCATAGAAAAGTAAATAATTAACTCGGAAATAATTTGACAAGTTCAGATAATTAGATGACAGAAGCACTTTGTTTACCCTGTTCATCAAGAAGTACCTATGACACAGTAGTACTCAATATCACAGAGGTCATCTACACCATTGGTAGACAAGATACATAACTTATACAAGATAACCATACTTAAAAATGATATTATATATATTATAACAGTACATAATCCCTTCTCACAGTCTCTGTTAAGTGGTGTTAATAATGTTATCTTCTCCGAATGATACTTACAATATAAGATGATGATAATATACCCTAACAATAAAAACAGAAAGAGTGTTAAGAGAGTACAGGCAAAAGATAGCCTTATTATAGTAAGCAATTTCTTCCAAATTACTCTAATCTTATTATAATTCAAGCTTCCAACGTATGGGTGATGATTATTGGTACCAACCTAACCAACAAGAGAACACCACTTGGAGAGTCACCTAGTTAAGCACTAGTAGTGAACTGTCTGACTAGAGAATAGACAGACTATTTGTTTCCCTTTAGAGCTATCACAATAGAGGATAGACAATGGACTTGATGTATCAACCCTATTAACATAAAAATCAACCACTAAGACCATTGCTAAGCGCTAATATACCTATTTTACATTTACATACCTAGAGCTATCACTTAGAGGATAGACAATGGACTTAAAGGCACAATGCACATAAGAGCTACCATTAGGAAGGTCGCCATTGATAAGCGATAATATACCTATTTGTCATTTCCATACCTAGAGCTATCACTTAGAGGATAGACAATAGACTTGAAGGTATCAATGCAATGAATGTAAGAGCTACCACTAAGAAAGTCGCCATTGACAAGCGCTAACATATCTATTTCTCATTTCCATACCTAGAGCTATCACTTAGAGGATAGACAATAGACTTGAAGGTATCAATGCAATGAACATAAGAGCTACCACTAGGAAGGTCGCCATTGCCAAGCGCTAATATACCTATTTATCATTTCCATGCCTAGAGCTATCACTTAGAGGATAGACAATGGACTTGAAGGTATCAACACAATGAATGTAAGAGCTACCACTAAGAAAGTCGCCATTGACAAGCGCTAACATACCTATTTCTCATTTCCATACTTAGAGCTATCACTTAGAGGATAGACAATGGACTTGATGGTATGAACCATATTAACATAAGAGCTACCACGATTATGGTCGGCATTGGCAAGCGCTATATACCTATTTCTCATTTCCATACTTAGAGCTATCACTTAGAGGATAGACAATGGACTTTATGGTATGAACCCTATTAATATAAGAGCTACCACGATTATGGTCGGCATTAGCAAGCGCTATATACCTATTTCTCATTTTCATACCTAGAGCTATCACTTAGAGGATAGACAATGGACTTGATGGTATCAACTCAAATAACATAAAGCTACCACTACAAGTATCGCCTTTTGCTAAACGCTAGTAGATAGCTAGAACATAGACCAACTATTTTTTATACTTTTATTTCCATGTTTGGTTTGTCACTTGAGGAATCGAAGATAAACCATTGAATTGTCGGGGCTTACCTACCCATGTTGAAAATCAAGATTAGACTAATGCTGAGAAACAATAGACTATTATGTCAAATTGATTATTATAAAATAATGAGAGTACAAATTCTGAAGAAATAACCGACAATTCAAAACCTAAAAGCCTCTGTTCTATTAATCAACCTCAACTGTGCTAGAAATCAAAGTATGTAATGTCAGAGATTACTTTCAAAAGAGATAACTGTACACAAGACATGGTTAGAGAATACTGCTATTAAATTCTTTCAACCAACATCATAAAATTCAAATAGCACATAAATAATAATGAATAACATTGCCCGAAGAGTGAGTAAACGAGATAGCAACAGGATCTGTGGAACAGAGACAACAGTATCAGCAGGCAGCCCCACAGCCAACAGCATGAACAGAAAGCCCACAAGGAACAGTATCAGTAGGCCGCCCCACAGCCAGCAATAAAAGTAGTGATGCAACCAGTCATGATCAGCAGTGCTATAACCAGCAGTACCAGCAGCCCTACAGCCAGCAGTAGTAGCAGAGCTACAACCAGATGTATTAGCAGTCTCACAGCCATTAGTATCAACAGTGGCCCAGGCAGCAAGGCCGTTTAAGAATAGCACCTCATGAGGAGGAAGAATTCCCTATAAAGTTATAATGGGAAAATTTGCACAAGCAAATATATTTTTCAAAATTCTGGTAAAATTAATTCCGAATGTCTATCACTAAAAGTTTTAGCATTATCATTAAGACATGGGATTCAAATCCTGTCTTTGTTAATCAGGAATAACAATACTAATCTCAGTATAAATTGGGGTACCTACCTGATAATATTATAACTTCAATGAAAATTTCCTTCAAGTATTACATTCGAAATTGTAAAATATTGATACCTAGTTCGGTTAGATAGAATAGTTGCCCTTTTTATTATTAACTCATAGGTGAAAAGGAAGGAAAAATAGTTCATTAGTAACATATAACTTACATCACCATTAGCGTTTTCTCTAAATTATGTTGTTGTAGATTTATTATGTTGTTGCTGATCAGCCCAAAACACAGTTTACAATTAATATAAAAATTACAACAATAATGTCCCTCCACTTAATCAATCGGAACCAAACTGCAGTGGAGAAGTAACAATAATATTTTCATGATAAATATATGTTTATCTTATTTTTCGGTTAGTGTTGTAACGTAAATCAGGCAGGTCCCTTCACTAAATAACCTGACATATTAAATCTTCAGGATGGGTACGACAAGTGAATCCCTGTGCAAACAACAGGATCATGTTAAGTTAGGTTAAAGGAAAGGATGATTTTTACGAACGATGATAATATACCTACACGACCGATAATTAATAAATTAATGTTATCCTTATATGTAACTGCACACCTAAGGGTAAGATATGTTTTATTCATTTATTTATTTTTTCCAGTAAATAATAGGACGTCACTATTACTGTCCTAAAAACAAATTCAATAATTATTACACTAAAGAGATAGCTGCGTAAACAATGTTACGTGTGTTAATGTGTTGTGTGTACGTTGTTCTATCATCTGATTGGTGGGTGAAAGGTTGCATAGAGGAATAGGAAAAAAATCCACAACAAGTTATATTTATTATTACCACATAAAAAAATATACTAAATATTATTACCAAGCCCATATGGTCGATATTAGGTAATACACAATAACTTGGGCTCAGGTAATCTATTTTAATAAAAACAAAATCTTAATTATTACGAAGATAATTATCACACAAGTACATAATGTAAATGCACTTCCCCTCTTTATACTTTCAGCCTCATTTAACAATATCTTATAATAAAGAGGAAAGTTTAGTTCAGTGGTTCTGAATATTTTAATGAAAAAGGTCATTTGAATAAATGTATCGAAATTCTTACTTGCACTTATATTTGTATTTTCTCTAATCAATTTGACATGTTGTCTTAGGATTCATTTAACTACTCAATGTCGACAACAATTGCCAACTTAGCACAGGATGTTACAATCAATCTTGTGTCTGGGTGCCCTCGTCATTACCCGTTCTTCTTTATGTATTTCTTCTTCTTTTATGTATGTAAACAAATAATGTGTAACTTTGATAATTATTGTAGCCCTTGGTATGCCAATGAAAAATGAGTGTTATACTATATGATGAAGTCTCACAGTCCTTTCGACTATAACTATCGTTGTTGTTCAAGAGCTTCGGAAATGTGCTCTATGGTGAGGTCCCTGTGAGGCTCTTATAGCCAATCTTGATGTTGAGCTCATTCAGAAATTTGTTCTTGTGTAGTTCTTTTGTTGCGAAATTGATAGTAATGTGAAATAGGTATTTAATGTACTCGCTCAACTTCAACTTAATTATTTAGAACTATGTATCTATTCTAGTACAGTATAGTATAACCATATATTATATAACATACATAATATCGATTCCATTCTTGAGAACTGGTGAAACTTGTTTAGCGAACAGTTATTATTCTTATTGTTTTTTACATGATAATATCAAAACGTTTGGTGGAACGCCGCGCTGAGTTTATCAGGCGACGGCTGTGCCTCTTACTGCCTTTATTGGGATTAAAGTCATGGGCAGCTTAATTAACTTTCGTGATAACAATGTACTTTATTCATTAATGAATAATCATATTATTGGTACTCGTTTCAATTTAAATGTTTCATTCCCAACTAAACTTTGAACATCTACACTGTTTAAAACCTCTCGAACAAGGAGCGAGTATAATTATGAGATTAAACGAACTTACCTGTAAGTGAAGTTCTATCTCAATTATACGAAGCTCCTTGTTCGAGAGGACTCCCTCCCTTCAATTTTAATATCCCGCCCTAAAGCTTCCACAGGTGATGGAGTTGTCCATGAAACATGCTTTAAACATAATGACATTAGTTGACAGCTGCGTTCAGGAAGCGGGAAACTAACTTTTTTTTTTTAGCTTTGGATATGAGCTTTGAAAATTGTGACGATGCTGGAGCATAAGACGTAGACTACACTGTTTAAAACCTCTCGAACAAGGAGCTTCGTATAATTGAGATAGAACTTCACTTACAGGTAAGTTCGTTTAATCTCATAATAAATAAATAAAATTAATGTTTTTATTTTAGTTTCATTTATTTAAATAGAAATAAGTAATAATATATGAGCTCCTCCGTGCTTCGGAAGGCTCGTTAAGCCGTTGGTCCCGGCTGCATTAGCAGTCGTTAATAACCACCAATCCCCACTGGGCCCGCGTGGTGGTTTATGGCCCGATCTCCCTATCCATCCATAGGGAAGGCCCGTGCCCCAGCAGTGGGGACGTTAATGGGCTGGTGATGATGATATGACAACCACTTTTGGAATTTGACAACAGTGAGCATTATAAAACCCGCAGACCAAGCGGGAAGCGATACATAATGCAACTCTGTTGTGTACGCGATAAATTTTATAACTAAGACCTGGTTGCTATACATGCTATGGGTGAAACATTTCTTATCCACCGAAAAGGAATAATTTTAAAATGAACGCGGGCGAATAAAATAGGCATCTCGCTCATATGTTTATGCAACCCATTTGACGTGGGCTGTCATCTTAATTATGTCGGGTTTTTGGCCAATATTAAATTTTGGAAGAGCTTTTTAAATGTTTGCCTAAAATTGACGTGTGTTCCATAAATTGTATGCCTGTCGATAACCCGTCCCTTTCTTTGTCAGTGGATAAGAAAATGACAGGTATAACTTTAAATAAAATAAGATGGTGTGTACAGGAATCAGCACATTATGGTAAATTGTAGTTGTTCACCATAAAAGGGCGCGATAACAGCTGTTGGCGCCCTATACCAACCTCTCCCTATACCAAAACAAAAGATTATTAAAAAAACATTTGCGGATTGATGAAAAGCTGAATTCCCAACTTTATACCATAACTGTACTATACAAAAAAAAATCGCTCGGCGTAGAGGAAAAAAAGCGAACGCAACGCCATGCCAAGCCATTCGCCGTAGCGGGAATCGCCGTTCGGGGAGTCGCTGTCAACGCCATAATTCAACTTCTCCGTGAAGAATGATTTAACGCTTTCTAACTTAAGACTTGTTATTCGTATAAAGTGACTTAGAGGTAAAATAATTAAACAGATAAAGTAAAATTAATTACGGCAAAGTAAAATTAATCACAGTTCAAATTTAGCACACAAATAACTGAATCAAAAGACCTCGTAAATTGTATTAATCTTTACAATAGAAGGAAATGTCTGACTGCGGGGTAATACTATTACAATCGTCGTAAAATCATCATCTTCCTGCCTTATCCCACTTTAGGTGGGGTCGGCACAACATGTATTATTTCTTTTTCATTAATTTCTGTCAATCGTCATATCAGTACTCATACATTTCACGCACATATCCTTCTTTTCACAATCCACCCACACATTTTTGGGTCGTCCCCTACCCCTATATCCATCTACATTCACACTCACAACTTTCCTCGTTATATGCCTTTCATCCCTCTTCATTACATAAACTCACGCCTATTTCCCATAGTTAAGCATAGACTTTGGAATTTCATTTGCTTTGATCCTGATACACTTCTTTTGCTTCCTCCACAATCGTCGTAAAATGTTTAAAATAATACAAAAGGAAGAATTGCTACACTGGGGCTGTAGGCCACGGTCGTGTAGTCTGGGTAAGTTGAAAGTAATTGTATTTACGTGGGGCCGGTCGGCAAATAAGGCCGTGTTTCCACTAGTGATGGGCGAGGATTTTAAGCGAGTCAAATTAAGCTACCACTACTGTCGGTACTATCGTACTATTCAGAGGCGGAGGACATGAGTCCTAGTATGGCTTTGTAATATACTACTCTGGGCGCCATCCCACTTGCGTCAGAGTACTACGGGGCGGAAGGCAAGAGGGAAACCAGTGCCCTATTTTTGCCTAAAAAAGTAGCATGGAGAAAATGCTACACGGACAAGAGCATGGCTCTTAAATTGATGATACGCCCCACTAGGGTCGATTAATTCTTTCAAATAATATATAATCGACGCCTCAATCCGGTTCACGCCCAACTGGATACTACGGCCTGTTGTCTTAAATTTTGTACCGGGTAAGAGCCCCCAAGGCTCCCCATTTGTCCGGCCAACTAGTTAATACCAAATGCGACAATTCTAAGATAAGTAACGTAAAAAAATCGTAGAAACCTTTTCCACTAAAACTGGTACCACAGACATCGATAGCTACGAATCTTGGCGCATCTCCGATGGAAAGACAGCTTTATGCTCGGGTCAGATCTCCCCTTTACAAATATTTAAGCAGCAACAAAATTAGCGCTTTTAGTTAAACCCAAATAAAGGTCTATTGTATACTACCTACGACGGAGAGAGGTTATATCGGACAAGTTGTCGCTGTTAATGTAGCTCATTATGGTGGTACAAACTTTGAAGGGATATTTGAGGTTTGAAATGTAATTTATTATGGTATTTTGCACGCGAATGTATGGTCAAATTATGTGATTCTGTAGATATACACAGAAACAGCCATTTTGTGTCGTTATATTTTTGTAGACATACATAACTCACGCCTATTTCCTACCGGAGCACGCAGAGAATATGAAATTCAACTTGCTTCGATCCTGACATTCTTCTCTAGATATGCGTCATACGGTATTCACAAATTGATCGGAAAGAAGCAGCTTTATACTACCTAGCTGCCTTGAGAGAAAATAATATAAGATCATGCTCTACCATGCAGATCTAGTGCGAATTGGTTGACAAAAGCCTAAACTCTGAAGGCAATTTGACTTGAGCGAAACTAAAAACAACAAAAGTATTTTTTATTCAAAACAACATACTTACATATTGTTAATATTTTCATCGACAATTATCCCGTTTTTCACAGGGTCCGCTTACCTAACCTGAAGATTTGACAGGTGCGGTTTTTTGCAGAAGCGACAGCCTGTCTGACCTTCCAACCCGCGAAGGGAAAACCAGCCTAATACAGGTTAGGTCACATGCCTCCAAAAATGCACTTCTCGGGAATGTGGGCTTCCGATGTTTTCCTTCACCGCTGAGCATATGGTCATCATCCTCATCCAAGCCGTGTCCGGCGACGGCGACTCCTAAATGTCTATCCCAGGTCGATGTTATGATAGGCTCTAATATGACTAGCAAAACCGAACTTCGATTTGAAGAATGGTAACCATTTATGAACCAAAACAAATTTGACAATCATTATGCTGGATTCGAACCTGCGACTTCAAAGCGTTCTACTAACTGGGCTACCACGGCTTCCCCGGTTGGGAACCCGGATATTACGGTAATTCAATAAAGGTACCAAAAACGTATATGTCATCTCACGCCTATTCCCCACCGGGGTAAGCAGAGACAATAGAATTCCATTTACTTCGATCTTGACATGCTTCTACTTCCTCCATATTCATCAATCGTTTCAGAGTAGATCGTACTAAACTTTTCTAAGGATATCCCCAATTTGGTCAATGTACGTCGTTCTAGGCCTGCAAATGCCTCTACCAACAACCTTCGTCATGTATGCCGCTTTCGTAATCCTATTATCCTTCATCTGCTGTACGTGTCCAAACCAGCTCTCAAAAGTAAAAATAATTAATTAAAAGTAAATAAATAAAAAGGGCTGTTGTACCTACATCACTAACAACAGTCGACGTACGTACGAAATAGGAGTGTCATACAAACATATTCGCTTGAATGGGTGCGTCTGTTCACATTAATTCACAGTCATAAGAGCGGAACCTGCGCAAGCGGAAAATCAATAGGGCAATTCCGTACGTGTTTTGCAATAGCAGTAATTGTTTTAATACCATTATGCTCTGTCAGTAAGGAGGGGCTTCACGGGCGTTGCCAATCCGTTGCGTCGACGTAACGCTATTTTATCAACGTGCTATGTGTCAATGCAATGTATCGTGTAGAATGTCGGGATTTATATGTAGAATAATGGGCCATCGCTCAGGACCTAGACAAGTTAGTCAAACAAAAAGAAGTAAAAGTTTTGAAGTAAATTTGAAAAAATACAGAAGGCTCGGTGAGGTATAGGTATCTTACGATGGATGTATCTTTGACTGCCCCATTGGGATATATATAGTTGTGAGGTTATGTTTATGATGTTGTGTATTTTTGTAGCTTTGCCTCAGATTGCATTAACTACATGGTCGGACAAAGGGTAGCGCTGCAAGATAAATGTATGGAATTGTTATAAGCTAACCACAAGCTGACGAAATGTAGGCCCTGTCGGGCCTACAACGCATTGTGTGGCAACGCGCCACCGCCGTATAGTCAACAGGACGTATGGATTCCCGTTGGTTTGTAACCGCCCTTATTGTTTCATTCAAATGAAACTCGTTCGCATATTTAATTATAATGCAAAATGCCATGTTGACTCTACTAACTGGAACAATACAGCTGACCTTTTCAAGCAAAACAAACAGAAACTACGGCGCGTGTTTTCGTATCATGTCCCTGTGAAACTCTGGCAATTAACTTTTCAGTTGTATTGGAAGGGAAAAGTATTTTATTTTTGAACTTTAACCGGATGCGCAGAGCCACGAGTAATCAGGATGCTTGCAGACACTTTTTATTTCTTTCATCATGGTGTAATAGTACTTTTTGTATTATATTTATACTTAAGTACTTCGTTCTCGGCATGAGCATAGCCCATACCCGAGACCACGGATTTGTACTTAGGTACTACGATACTGACACACTACTTTCGCTACAGCGCTCCCCATTTGTCCGGCAAGTAGTTAATGCCATCTGCGGCAAATCTACAATAAGTCACGTCAAAAAAACTACTTTCGCTTCTTCCACTCGTTTAGAGAACAGTCATGAGGAATATAATGTACCCACTTTAGGACTCTGTCGCACTAACATATTTGACATTTAGTGAGACTTACAGTTCAATTTTGTCAAAAAAGTTAATGTGACATGGTACCAAAGTGTATACATATTAATGCTCGTGACCGTACTCTTGATCTAGCCCTTCTTTAAGACATCCTAGATCTGATCGCGGTACCAAGAAAAATGATGCCTGTCGCTCGAAAATCTTTTCTATTCCAAGGTGAAATAGAACCCGAAGTAAGTAGATACCTACCTTCAAGTTGTGATACCACATTGCTATCTATACTTAGTACATTTATAGCACAAGTTGGCTGAAAGTTTCGTAATTTGACGGTGTCTGGGGTATAGTACCTTTCTTTTAAGGATAGCAGATGAAATTATATTGGCAGGTACCTACAGTGCCGGTTGTAACTCTACTAGCGCCCTGGGCGAGATTTCTACGGCGCCCTCCAACTGGATTTCAAACGGTCTAATAGCTGAATGCCGACTTTCTGCAAAATGTCTACTAATATAAATCTTGATATACAACTTATCGCACTATGCCAACTTTTTCTTATTTAAGTAACCCATACGAAAAAAGAGAAAGCATATAAAGAAAAATATTAAAATACATATTTACCTATTTATTATAATATTTATTATAAAAAAATAACCACTTATTAAAAAAAAACAATAAAATTTTACTTTTCTGGCCTTTCTATCAGCTATCTTTTTTTTTAATACTTTTGTTTTTTATTTTATTTTTTTATTAAAGGAAAACATACAGCTTAAAATAACACATGTATCAGTATAACACACTTAAGGTAGTACAGAAGCCAATTAAGTTTTCACCAAGAATTAATGCATGCACTTGGGTATACAAAAAGAAGTAAAAATAAAACACATATAAGTAGGATGATTAAAAGAGAATACGAGTCTAGACATAATAGTTATAATATTAGTGAGTACAGTATATCTTTCAGCATATCTTTTGCAGGCTGCGGCGCCCCTTTTTTCTGGCGTCCTGGTCGATCGCCCAACCGCGCCGCACCCTAACACCGCTACTGGGTACCTACTGGGAAACCGGGGTTAAACTTACCAGCGACACCGGAAGTATTCTGAGGGGGAATTTTCTAAGATGTTCCAGTTCGCAATTCACACAAAGATCAATAGAAGAAAGACCCATTATCTTTAATCATAATCAATCACAACAACATATAAATTAAAATGTTAAGCTACTAAATGTGTGTTTTAGTAGCTTAACATTTTTTTTTTATTAGGTTTACCAACAGTTACAACATTATTACTACGCTTATTCAACAAACATAGGTATTATTCTAAATGCGTAACCAATTAAAGGTAAACAATTTGTATAAACTTATCAAGCTAAAAGTAACGTGTGTGTGTGTGTGTGTGTTTAAGTGTGTTTGTATGTATATGCGTGTTTATGTGTGCTACAATAAGTACAATATGAACATAGAGTCTCATAGATCCCCATTAAAACGCGGTAAGAACCCGTTATTATGTGTTTTAATTATAGATACATACGATATAATATACATAAATATCAGCCGCCTTAAAATCTGAACCCTGTTGATCCTGCATTAAATGATTGGAATACTTGCGACTTTAGCCCAATTTTACTGATAGAAAATATGTCGATATCTGTGAACTGATTGTTGTATGTTAAAATCATTCGACTAATAACGGAATTTTTTCCATAGTTAGTGGAATGTGAATTCTTTCCTTTCACACAAAACACTCATCCTTTCACACTATCACACACGTACACGCACTCTCACACATATAACATCATACACACCTACACACATACATCATTCACGCAAATTAGTTTAGGTATCTGCATATTTTTGTTGTTCGAGCACTTGGACTATTTCGGATATAAATAATATCATCATCATCAGCCCATTAACGTCCCCACTGCTGGGGCACGGGCCTTCCCTATGGATGGATAGGGAGATCGGGCCTTAAACCACCACGCGGGCCCAGTGCGGATTGGTGGTTATTAACGACTGCTAATGCAGCCGGGACCAACGGCTTAACGTGCCTTCCGAAGCACGGAGGAGCTCGAGATGAAAACTTTTTTTTTTTGTGGTCACCCATCCTATGACTGGCCTCTGCGAAAGTTGCTTTACTTCAACAATCGCAGACCGAGCGCGTTTACCGCTGCGCCACCGAGCTCCTCATAAATAATATAGTTCCACTTAATGATATTTTTACAAAACTGTAAAAACTGAACACTGCCTGTCAAGATACAGGTCTCCTAGTTTGAGAGACAGGGTTACCTTCTGCTTTTAAATAGCCACCAACAAAATTATATTTTATTGTTAATGTAATGTTTAATAATATGAAAAAAAAAAAGATCTCAGCGCGATTTCATTATGTATACTGTTTATTTAAAAAATATATATGGCTTCCTTATGTAAGCTGTGGCTTATAGACAATTAACCCAAAATGCCAGCAAGTCATAATTACAATACAAGCGATAAGGCCGCCATTTGCCATGTACTTAGTTAAGAGACTTTTTGTAATTATTTCTTTTTATTTTGGTGCAATAAAGTGTATTTGTATTGTATTGTATTGTACAAGTAAAATCAACGTTTCGAGAAATGGTAGGTAGTGCCCTGCCCATGCACTTCGCTTTGCTCGTCTTGGCGGGGGCACTCTGACCTTGGCATGATAAATGGGGTACAAAATTTAAGACAACACGCCTGAAGCAAACCCGGAAGCGCGGAAGGAGGGAAAATGTCAACGTGTTTTTTTTTGACGTGACTTATTGTAGACTTGCCGCAGATGGCATTAACTACTTGGCCGGACAAATGGGGAGCGCTGAAGGCTCTCACTCGGTACAACGTTTAAGACAACAGACCTGAGGGTGCCCAGTTGAGCGCGAACCTCGGCTCAGGGCGTCGTCTGAGAGGAAACATATTTGAAAGAATTAATCGACGCTAGTAGGTCGATAGCGATAAGCGCTGATTGAGGGAAATCGTCGACCACGCCGGCGGGCTCGGTATCGGGGTCCTGAAGTGTTTGGTGTCGCGAGTTGATTGGCTGCCTCTATGGCTAGAGTAATCGGCTCGTCGGAAGTAAAATGTCGACCATACCGGCTCGTTTCTTATGTAAAAATAATAATTACATCATGCAATGCACTGGTGAACCCTTTAATGTTGTGGGTGTCTATAGGTGATGGTAGGTAATTGCTTACCACTTATACTCGTTTGGCCCACTTTAAAAAAAATGATACAGTAACAGCCTCCGTGGTCTAGTGGTTAGAGCGTTAGGCTCACGATCTGAAGGTCCGGGTTCGATTCCCGATGGGGACATTGTCGAAATCACTTTGTGAGACTGTCGTTTGTTTGGTAAGGACTTTACAGGCTTGAATCACCTGATTGTCCGAAAAAGTAAGATGATTCCGTGCTTCGGAGGGCACTTAAGCCGTTGGTCCCGGCTATTAGCCGTAAAAACACCTCCACCAACCCGCATTGGAGCAGCGTGGTGGAGTATGCTCCATAACTCCTCCGGTTGATTGAGGGGAGGCCTGTGCCCAGCAGTGGGACGTAAATAGGCTGTTTATGTATGTGTACAGTAATAAAAACAGTTACCTTTAAAAGTGTGAACCTTGGAGTTAGACATGACATGCCAGAGTTGAGGGTCGCCGGCTGACGGGGCTAGCACCAGATGTTGGCCAGATGGTGCTAGCTGCAGCAACTTGGCACCGGCGCCTAGAGTTGATCCCCCGACTGATACCACTCGTACTGTCGAAGCTATTGGTGGTTGAAGCCTGAGAATAAAAAAAATATAGATAAGCAAGTGTTCACATTATAAATCCTACTGACTTATACCTAATATTAAGTAATATGTGTACGTCACATAGTCTACCACCAGACAATCAAGACGCTTTTTAGCGACACCTCATTTGTTAAATTCTGATGAGTGCTTTAGGAGTTAGGAGGGAACAAACGTGTATACACACATACATATATACATATCGCATAACCCTCATTTTGCTTCGTCGCAGTCGGGTAAACAATATGACGAAATGTTTACAACCACTGTCACCAAAGATATGTCTTGCCTTATTTAAAAAAATAAATATTTATCTGTGTAATGAAAGCCTTATTCACAAATCGGTAAAGTATGTATCAGAATGGCATTGTTGGTTCACCGCCTGAAATTATTTTCATACGTCTAGGCCTATGGTTTGTTACTAATAATACGTTTTTTTTTAGTGGACGGATTCCAAACGATTGTATTATCAAAATACGGCGCTTCCTCTTATAAACATGCCCAAGTAAATTATATATCCTACCCGATAATACGAGTATGACTTAGTCTACAAATAATAATTATCTTCTTCAATAAATCCAGTCAAACTCAAATTGAACTCAGTATGCCGGTCTTCCCCATATTGACCTTACCTAATATTAAACATAACATAAACATAAATAGCCTATATACGTCCCACAGCTGGGCACAGGCCTCCCCTCAATCCACCGGAGGGGGTATGGAGCGTACTCCACCACGCTGCGCCTTATTAAACAGAACGAGCAATTTAGTACAATAATTAAGTAGTAAATATTTCGCAATAGTTTCATTCAAATTCAAATTCCAAAATATCTTTTTTATTTTATTCAGTTGGTAACATAGTTACACTTTGAATTGCCATTTTTTACGTAACGAACGTCTCATTCGCCTAATACTACTGTAGCTTCTCACAACCTTTATAGCCAGGGAAAAGAAGTTGCTAGAAAAACTGCTTATTGCGTAAATTGCTTACTTCACGGGCGTTTAGCTGGTTTATTCATTTCCAAAATGAAAAGCTGATTTCCAAACAGTTTTTAGCATAGCTGTACTATTAAGTACATCAACTCTCGCTCAACGTAAAGAAAAAACCTAACTTACCTACCGCTGACAAACGCACGATAAAGCGACATAATAAATGTTGTCATCATCATCATCATCCCAATAACGTCCCCACTGCAGGGGCACGGGCCTTCCCTATGGATGGATACGAGTAGGGGCCTTGAACCATCACGCGGGCCCAGTGCGGATTGATGGTTATTAACGACTGCTAATGCAGCCGGGAGCAACGGCTTAACGTGCGAAGCACGGAGGAGCTCGAGCTGAAAACTTTTTTGTGGTCACCCATCCTATGACCGGCCTTTGCGAAAGTTGCTTAACTTCAACAATCGCAGACCGAGCGCGTTTACCACTGCGCCACCGAGCTCCTCAGTAATAAATGTTTTGAACTCGAAAAACTGACTAGAATGTATAGTTACCTGGGCACTTTAATTAGACGAATAATTAATAGTGGATGCCTCCGTGAACTTCATGCATAGTTGAATACCAACGTATCTATTTCAGGCAACCGCAGTATTGATAGCAATCGAACAGTTAATTACTGGGCTTGACGTCCAACGGACACAACAACTTATGGATACCCATAAGTAGATCACTAAGTTAACATAATATTATACAGAGTGTTAGTGACATCGTAACGAAAACTTTGAGGCATGATTCAAACCATGATTCGGTGTTCATATTATCTGTATTACTAAAATGACAAACACCTGATTGTCCGAAAAAGTAAGATGATTTCTTCTTTCGGAAGCCACGTTGAACCTTTAGTCCCGGGTTAGGTAGGTACCTAACCCGCGTTACAGGCGGAGCTAGTAGGTACTAGCTCAAACGCCTCTATCAACTCGCACTCGAGCGGCGAGGTGAAGTATGCTCCATATCCTCTGATTGATTTAGGAGAGGCCTGTGCTCAGTTCAGGGATTTATATATATTTGTTATTTATGTTTATGAACATAAGTACACTGCCAAATCTATCAGAGCTTTTTCTTCTCTTGTGTGGGTTGCGATTGTGGGATCAATGCGCGACTTCATCAACTTCATCAGGGTTACTATTGTGCCGCCAAAGAACCCTGACATTGCTCGTGTAACGACTAACATACTTAAAGTAAATAGTAGCCGGAATCGATTTCTTAACGTGTCTGCGGATGCACGGATCATCTTACTTTCCGACAATCGTGTTAACCAAACTAGGGATCGCAAAGTTATTTTTGTGATATTTCCCTTCTGGTATTCAAAAACACAACCACTAATATATTATTCATAAACTCATTACCCCGGAGTGAACAACCGCATGTAAAAGACAACTTGCAACCGCTTGCAACCGCCGCGCCGCAAGGTTGGTCCTAAAAGTCCTAAAAGGACTACAATGTATCGCATGACCAACCTTGATCAACGTTCAAAAACTTATTGGAAATAATCATTATTTTGAAGTCAATAAAAAACTAATGTTCTCAGAAACATCCCCTCATAACCACAAATAATGAAAGGTTTGTACTTAACGCTGTTATACCACTGAGCACAGTGAGCACATAATTGAAAGTAATGTAACCTTGTTTTCTCGCGGTAAATAGGTTACGAACGAGAGCAGATGTAGCGAAGGTATTAAAGGCTTAAAGGTACTTATGGATTCACAAACTTTACCTAATACTTTGTGTAAACTAACCCAGTCAGAGCTTTGGAACACAGAAATTATGACACAGAAAATAATGAGTAACGTCTTGGAAAACAAAGTTTTGTTTCCCAAAGATGGTTGACATCACAACATCATTCATATAGATTATGTAAATATAAGATCCTAATATGACAGATATCGCCGCGATGTGCTGTCGATTCAACTTTTATGGCATAATTGTGGAATAAAAAGATAATCTGCTAAGATAAATACCGATTTAACGATAGACGGAATAGTAAAATAAAAATAAATAAAAAATAAAAAGAAGACATGCCAAAAACATGAAGTATGCCTCTTTTATGTCAAAAATCAAAATTAAATTCCTTTCTTAACATATCTAATTATTAAAAACATTGTAAAAACAATGTGAAATTGATTTTATAAATGTTAATCGTTGATAACTGCGTCACAAAATTGTAGTCTCAATTGGGTCGTGTACTAGGTTCAAAATAAAATTATGAAATTCTGATTACTAACTAAAGACACACCTAAAACTAATGAAAATTATTTTCTTTTTTCTGTTTAACTTATTTATGTATTTTAAACAAGAAAAACGTAATAATAAGTCCGACATTTTATCACGTTTTTCTATGGCGTCACAGTGTGCTTTTTCAAACAAATTCCATAGTAATTTCTAGTTTTGACGTTTAGTAAAAAGTAACTGCCACAGATCAGTATCCTGATAAAAAACAAGTGAACACTCAATTGACGAACTTTCGTTTCAAGTTCTATCTAGGTAGGGAGACGATGAGGAAAATATCTAAGGAGTCCGGGAGGTAATAGGATAGCCGATTAGCAAGTTAATTAGCGATACTCACCGACCCGTGTACAGCTAAATGTGGCTACAAGATTCTTTCTACGTGACCTAGTCGCTTAGTTATGCAAGTGAGATGCTAATTATACCTGGGTGAGCACTTCGCTGCTCAGGGCATCATCTGAGTGGATTATATTTAAAAGAATTAAATCACGCTAGTGGGCCGATAGCGATAAGCGCTGTGTGCACGCAAACTATACTCATGGCTGAAATTTGAATCTGCCGCCTCGACTTATGCGAGCCGCGGCATTCCACGCTATTGGTCGAAACCAATATGGCGTCACTCTGTTCGCGCCGACCACGGGGTTCACCACGGATAATTTGTTTGCTGTGAATTTATTGTGAAGAAACTGTTTAATCTATAGGAAATTGTGTTATTAATGTTGGACAATACCTAATTCAACTCAGCTGAGTGTTAAGTTGGTGAATACAACAAGGAACTGTCGGCGGTATAGGTATCTCGGTCCCGTGGTTTGGAACCCGGCGCAGCAGCAGTCAGGTTGGTGGCCTTCTTATTTCATGCTGTGATTATGTATAGATTTGTGTTGCACTGACCACCTTACCAGCCATGGATTTAGTCTCTAGCTCTGGTTATCGAAGGAATTAACGAACACGCTGAATGAGAGAAATCGTCGACAACGCCGGCGGGGTCGGTATCGGGGTCCTGAAGTGTTTGACGTCACAGGCTAGAGTAATCGGGTCGTCAGGACCTTCGGGCGCCAATATTTTTCAGTACCGTCATCACATGACAGATTATTTTATGACTGCAGAGAAGGTTTTCTCTTCCTGGGGGTTAACTAACAAAGAAAAAAAGAAACATTTGTTATTTTCGGACACAACAGACACTGACAGACATACATACATACGTAAGCTCACGCCTATTTCCTACCGGGGCAAGCAGAGCCTAAGGAATTCCATTTGCTTCGATCCTGACACACTTCTCTTGCTTCCTCCACAATCGTTTCATACACGCACGCTGTTTCCGAGTAGATCGTATTAAACCTTTTCAAAGGACATCTCCAATTTGGTCAATTTACGTCCTTAGTGTACGTTTACCATACTACCATCAACCTTCGCTTTATATACCGCTTTAGTAATCCTATTATCCTTTATCCGCTCTACGTGTCCAACTTAACATCCACACAAAAAGAAAAACGTACCAAAACCAAAATCATAATAAAAAGATAAAAATTAATAACAAGTACATTGTTTTAAGTATACGCGGTTATTATCATAATTAAAGCACATAATAACGGGTTCTTACCGCGTTTAAATGGGGATATGAGACTCCCGATATTTCGACACTGTTGCAAGTGCCATGATAATATCGGGAGTCTCATATCCCCATTTAAACGCGGTAAGAACCCGTTATTATGTGCTTTAATTAAATAACAAGTATTTAAAAATGCAACGTACTGACAGCTCGATCATCTACGGTACAGTCCGGAATAAAAGGACCTCGCTCACTAACTCAATAAGTATGTTGCAAACTATTTCCAAAAGCGAGAGTGACAGCTGATCAAAATGTATGGGATTGTCATAAAAGGTGACATGTCGATCCCATAAGTCCACCGACAGCAGATATACTTCTACCTGCTATGTATGTATGTTTAACATTAACAGTGACACGTCATCCTAGCATTATCCCGTATTTCACAGGGTCCGCTTACGTAACCTGAAGATTTGACAGGTCCGGATTTTTACAGAAGCGACTGCCTGTCTGACCTTGCAACCCGCGAAGGGAAAACCAACCAAATACGTACGGGTTACGATGTTTTCTTTCACTACTGAGCTCGTGATAATCATTCATGATCCAAACATCCCTCGCGGAGGGTCCCTGGCTTTGACTCCAAGCGAAAAATCTGGACACGACTGAACCGGTGTAGGACCGACTATGGAAAGTCAAACCATCACCTATGTAAATGGGGCTTAAAGGAGTCACCATGCTGTGAATGTGGTCACCCGGACCAAACCATATCTCACATAGTGAACGAGTGCCCTCTGCACCAGTTCCCAGGTGGTATAGCCGAGCTGCATTGTGTGACGGATGCAGCAGAGACTTGGTTAAGGGAGCTTAAGCTGGATATTTGATCCAAGCAGGATATTTGTCTGCCATACGCAATAATAATAATGATCCAAACATGAATTCGAAAAACAAATTCGGCAGTCATTGGTTTACGCCTGTGCTGGATTCGAACCTGTGACGTTAAAGTGAGAGACAAGCAATCTACCAACTGCGATATTACAGCTCTTCTTCTCTGTCTGCTACATTATGTAGGTGTGGTTAATATTAACAGTACCACGTCATCGTTTTAAAACCTTGTAACCATCGCATACGTACTCAATTGTTTGTATTCAGCTGTCAGAAACATTTATTTTATTTTCCTATCTCATCAGATCTGTTTTCGACGTGAACAATAAAATAATTTGAATTACGGACATCAATCCATTGCTATCGAGTTCCAGTAAATATCGGAAGATAAATAACATTTAGGTATTTATTTACAAAGGAAAAAGGAAAAAGTGTTTTAAAAGTAGGTAGAGATATATTCTTTTATGATTTACGAGACATACAGAATCGAAGTGATTATGTTTTTATTTTTTTTTTTATTTAGGAATATAACATGACATAGTAATACTAGTCCACTAGGTAAAAAAAGACAGCCATCACCGATTGCATAACATAATTGTAGTGTAACCGGTTAGTTTCTGCTTCTATTTTGGACTAGAAGAGAATGAGACATGTACCACCTAATTACAAAACGAAGACTAAAGATAAATTAGCATTAAAATAATAATACGCGTCACGAAAGAAGTCCTAAAAATCCAAAAGAAGGCCTAGAAGCACTTACATTGACCAAATTGGAGATGTCCTTAGAAAAGGCTTAGTACGATCTACTCTGAACCGGCGTGCGTGTATGAAGCGATTGACAAATGTGTCAGGATTTTCAAATTTTATTTTGCAATAGCTCTATTTTTTTTTCTGGTTTCATACCATTTAAATATTGTATACTTAAATGAAGTTTACATGATTTTATGTTTTTATTTGCAGTTATTATTTTAATTTGTTAACTTTAGTTTCTACTGTTTATTATTATAGACAATTGAAAAAGATAATTAGATATTGCTTTTTTATATGATATTGATAATTGAACAACGATTAACTAATTAAAAACACAATGAATATTGCGAAAAACGTTCACCAAATCCCCAATGCTCCCAACTTTCCCGCAATACAATAACGTCACGTCTGCGCAAGTGGGTGCCAGGCGGAATTACGTGAGAACTACAAATAAAGGCCCCGATCGGGATCAATGCTAGAACCCCGTGTTAGTTTTATTCAATTTGAGGTAGTGTTGTTCGACAATCGACTGTATATCGATTATTATTATCAGCCTGTATGATTCCTGTTCGGCGCGTCCTTGCCGCGGAGGTGGCGCCTCTTACTTCAGTAATCAGGCTGAGTTCGAATAAGGACCCAGACCTACGGGGTATAACGTAGAACCCTTGCCCAGGGATACCGGTGATGATCTCAACGGTTGCAGAGGCGAAGATGGGAGCCATCGGTACGGCAATGCAGGACGGAAGGGGCAAGTCACAGGGACTGTAACCTGGAATCTGACAGAGGGCAGCAGTAACTGTCAGTACTATTCAGAGGCGGAGGACAGGATTCCTAGTATGGCTTTGTAATAGACTACTCTGGGCGCCATCCCACTTGCGTCAGACAGAGTACTGCGGGGCGGAAGGCAAGAGGGAAACCACTGCCCTATTTGTCCCTAAAAAAGAAGCATGGAAAATGCTGCATCGACAAGAGCGTGGCTCTTAAATTGATGATGATGATGATGATCCCACTGCTGGGATAAGGCCCCAACTCTTTTCAAGTAGCCCGGTTCTGTGCGAGCTCTATTCAGTTTTTTCGATAACCGTCGGGATCATCGCGCCATCGTTTTCAGGGTCTACCACGTCTATGGTGTCCGTCCTGTGGTACCCAGTGCGTGATGATCTTTGTTCATCGTTCGTTTGTGAATCGGTTAATAGTCGATTATTTTCTAAGCCCCTAAGTAATCTAAATAACGATATGATACTATCGATATTGAAAATTCTAAAATTATATCGATTATTAATATAATCTAATACTAGTAGTTGAAACACTATCGATTATGTCAATATAATTGATTATATCAAAACAATTGATGATCGATTATATTTAAATAATCGATCGTTGCAATAATAATCAATTTAATCTTTCAAATACTATCGTATTGCAATTATTTTACAATCGATATAATCATAGAGATACAAATTGTAGAGTTTACAATACAGATAGTATCAATATAATCGTATCGATACTATCGATACATAAATACATACATAAATAGCCTATATACGTCCCACTGCTGGGCACAGGCCAACACACACACACCCGCACGCACGCACACACTCTATCACGCGCACTATCGATACACATATCAATATTTTGGTTTTTGAGGGGTAAATCATCGACTATACGATAATCGATTACTAGCCAACACTAATTTTATTTGAGGCTTTCCACTTAGCCAATGTACACCTGAGACGATCTGAGGAGCTAGCGAAGTGGCAAA